>NW_027222677.1:0-4000 GCF_030179895.1 Drosophila kikkawai
ATTGTAAACAAAAAGTTCACAACTCAGCTAATAATTCATGTATCCACTTCAGAATTTGTATTTATATTAGTTTTTACACGGCTAATACATTTGCATGCTCAATTGTAAATTTGTAAACAAAAAGTTCACAACTCAGCTAATAATGCCTGTATCCACTTCAGAATTAGTATTTATATTAGTTTTTATAGTTTTTACAATGTTAATACATTTGCATACTCAATTGTAAATTTGTAAACAAAAAGTTCACAACTCAGCTAATAATTCATGTATCCACTTAAGAATTTGTAATTATATTAGTTTTTACATGGCTAATACATTTGCACACTCAATTGTAAAATTGTAAACAAAAAGTTCACAACTCAGCTAATAATTCATGTATCCACTTCAGAATTTGTATTTATATTAGTTTTTACATGGCTAATACATTTGCATACTCAATTGTAAATTTGTAAACAAAAAGTTCACAACTCAGCTAATAATTCATGTATCCACTTAAGAATTTGTAATTATATTAGTTTTTACATGGCTAATACATTTGCACACTCAATTGTAAAATTGTAAACAAAAAGTTCACAACTCAGCTAATAATTCATGTATCCACTTCAGAATTTGTATTTATATTAGTTTTTACACGGCTAATACATTTGCATGCTCAATTGTAAATTTGTAAACAAAAAGTTCACAACTCAGCTAATAATTCATGTATCCACTTCAGAATTTGTATTTATATTAGTTTTTACACGGCTAATACATTTGCATGCTCAATTGTAAATTTGTAAACAAAAAGTTCACAACTCAGATAATAGTGCATATATCCACTTCAGAGTTTGTAATTTTATTAGTTTTTACATGGCTAATACATTTGCATACTCAATTGTAAAATTGTAAACAAAAAGTTCACAACTCAGCTAATAATTCATGTATCCACTTCACAATTTGTAATTATATTAGTTTTTACAAGGCTAATACATTTGCATACTCAATTGTAAATTTGTAAACAAAAAGTTCACAGCTCAGCTAATAATGCCTGTATCCACTTCAGAATTTGTATTTATATTAGTTTTTACACGGCTAATACATTTGCATGCTCAATTGTAAATTTGTAAACAAAAAGTTCACAACTCAGATAATAGTGCATATATCCACTTCAGAGTTTGTAATTTTATTAGTTTTTACATGGCTAATACATTTGCATACTCAATTGTAAAATTGTAAACAAAAAGTTCACAACTCAGCTAATAATTCATGTATCCACTTCAGAATTTGTATTTATATTAGTTTTTACACGGCTAATACATTTGCATGCTCAATTGTAAATTTGTAAACAAAAAGTTCACAACTCAGATAATAGTGCATATATCCACTTCAGAGTTTGTAATTTTATTAGTTTTTACATGGCTAATACATTTGCATACTCAATTGTAAAATTGTAAACAAAAAGATCACAACTCAGCTAATAATTCATGTATCCACTGCCTGCCCTTGCATACAGCCTACCGGCATAGCGCTAACCCTTTCTCGTGTGCACCGAATGCGTGTGAAGACAGAAAAGGCGAAGAGCGACTGGAAGCACTCCGTTAGGTGAAGTTTGGCAACGCTGCAATTGCGTACAGCTAACTTCTCGAGTCAGAGTTCTCGCTCATTTCATTTTTGGCACTAATAACGTTCGCATGCAAACCGCTGCTGATCGTTGTAATAATAGTGCAAAATTTTCAACCGCGTGGCCGAAAATTTTAAAGTGTTTTCTGGCCAAGGAAAAGGAGTTCACCAGTGCAGAAGGAGTTTCGGAGAAACGAACCCAGCACAAGGGGTAAATATTTCCGTGAAAAGTGCAAATGAAAGGCAGTGTTTAAGTGCATATTTTTGTGTAGGAAAGAGACGGAAGATACGTCGGCCGGCAACTTCAGCGCCAGAGCGGCAGCCTTACGCCAGTTCTCGGGTGTTGGTCACCGGCTGGTAGGCCGTTTTGGAGGCCGCTGGCCGAGATCAGTGCGACAACCGCCGTACTCTTTTGGACGTGCCACGCGCTGACTGCCACGTTTGAGGTTGGAATCGACCTGCGAGCGAGCACGCCCAAGCCCCATCGGCCTTAACCTCAAATTTTGAGCGACACTTCGGCCGCGACACCGTGTGCCACATGAAGGTTCGGATTTAACCTTAATCCGACTTGCCGTTCCCAATCAGCCAATCCATCCCAGGCGTGGTGTCGGAGTACCCATGCGGGTTAGGCTACCCTAAGGAACGCGAGGAGGAGGAGAAGGAGCTACGAGCTCCTGCAGAAGCAACGACGATCGGTTGACCGTTGGTTTTGCTGCCGTAACTAGAAGGAGGAGACGAATGTGAGGCGACGCTAGCCTGCACTTTACGCGCACGTGCCACGTGCGGCACCATATCCCAGAGCGGGATGAAATAAGGAGAACAGACCTCTCGTCTGGCATGCGAAGACGCCAAACCCTTCGTATGCGGTGAATCGAACAGGAGATCTGGAGGAGAATGCCGCAAGGAGGCATCGCCATGTGCAGAGCTGCAGCCAATCAACGTTGACGTGTGCTGCAGATAATTTTCTTTGTTTAGGGATTCAGAGCCAATGTGCTGAAATTGTAGATCTAATTTTTTGATAATAATACTGTTTGTATTCAAGTAATGTAAATTTAGGGCCGTTTGAGCAACACAAAAATAATATTTGTCAGAAGTTAACAACATTTCTTGATTAAATCTAGCACAGCGTCTTCGATGGGCCCACCGAACCTGCTTCAACCGGATTTGTGAGTAAGTGAGATCTCTCCTTATAAAAAAAAAAAAAAAAAAAAAACATATTGATTTCTGACTTTAAAAATATATTACATTTTTGTGTGTGTATTTAAATAACGAAACGCTATATAATTAGTCGATTGATATTTACATATTTTTTTTTTTTTACAATTCAATTAAAGTAAATTTTCGTAGCATTATGATTAGGAGTAAATACACCGTAAGCAGCGATAAGAATTTTTGGAGCGAATAAGATTTTGTAGATGATAAGAAGATGCGATTGGATAACTGTAGTAGCCAGCCAGCTAGTCGGTTCCCCCTTGTCTTTCTATGTCAGCCAGACTAGGTTCGTCGGTTGCCCGTCAGGGCTCCCTGGCCTGTGTTCACCGGGTTAAGGGTAACCTAGTGTATAAGGAGATTCGGTTTCGTGCACTTCTAGCATTGCTCTTTGCTAAGCTCGTCGGATTGTCGTGGGTTTTCCTCATCTTCCCTATATACACACTGCACTACGCAAAAGAAAAGTTTTAAGTGCACTAACTGTAATCTACAGTTCAAAACAACAAAGGATATATTCGGATTCTGGAATGCGCGGACGGACCAGTAAGCTAATCAAGAGAACACCAGGAGTAGGGGTGGCTAGCTGTTATTCGCCATCCCTTTCTGTACCCTCCCTGCCATGATAACTCGAGAGATTATGTTTGCGGTTATCCCTTAATCAAAGTTTATTATTATATTATAATTCTAATTCACATTGCGGCAGCATCAAGATCGATCCACGAAAACTAATTCAAATTACTCCAACATATTGGAAAAAGAATCAATCAATCAAAACAAAGTATCGCATAAATTCAATCATATTGGCCTAATGCCCAAAACAATAACAAAGCGTTATCCAATCGCATCTTCTTATCATCTACAAAATCTTATTCGCTCCAAAAATTCTTATCGCTGCTTACGGTGTATTTACTCCTAATCATAATGCTACGAAAATTTACTTTAATTGAATTGTAAAAAAAAAAAAAAATATGTAAATATCAATCGACTAATTATATAGCGTTTCGTTATTTAAATGCACACACAAAAATGTAATATATTTTTAAAGTCAGAAATCAATATGTTTTTTTTTTTTTTTTTATAAGGAGAGATCTCACTTACTCACAAATCCGGTTGAAGCAGGTTCGGTGGGCCCATCGAAGACGCTGTGCTAGATTTAATCAAGAAATGTTGTTAACTTCTGACAAATATTATT
>NW_027222678.1:0-1557 GCF_030179895.1 Drosophila kikkawai
ATTTACTTTAATTGAATTGTAAAAAAAAAATATGTAAATATCAATCGACTAATTATATAGCGTTTCGTTATTTAAATGCACACACAAAAATGTAATATATTTTTAAAGTCAGAAATCAATATGTTTTTTTTTTTTTTTTTTTATAAGGAGAGATCTCACTTACTCGCAATCCGGTTGAAGCAGGTTCGGTGGGCCCATCGAAGACGCTGTGCTAGATTTAATCAAGAAATGTTGTTAACTTCTGACAAATATTATTTTTGTGTTGCTCAAACGGCCCTAAATTTACATTACTTGAATACAAACAGTATTATTATCAAAAAATTAGATCTACAATTTCAGCACATTGGCTCTGAATCCCTAAACAAAGAAAATTATCTGCAGCACACGTCAACGTTGATTGGCTGCAGCTCTGCACATGGCGATGCCTCCTTGCGGCATTCTCCTCCAGATCTCCTGTTCGATTCACCGCATACGAAGGGTTTGGCGTCTTCGCATGCCAGACGAGAGGTCTGTTTCTCCTTATTTCATCCCGCTCTGGGATATGGTGCCGCACGTGGCACGTGCGCGTAAAGTGTAGGCTAGCGTCGCCTCACATTCGTCTCCTCCTTCTAGTTACGGCAGCAAAACCAACGGTCAACCGATCGTCGTTGCTTCTGCAGGAGCTCGTAGCTCCTTCTCCTCCTCCTCGCGTTCCTTAGGGTAGCCTAACCCGCATGGGTACTCCGACACCACGCCTGGGATGGATTGGCTGATTGGGAACGGCAGGTCGGATTAAGGTTAAATCCGAACCTTCATGTGGCACACGGTGTCGCGGCCGAAGTGTCGCTCAAAATTTGAGGTTAAGGCCGAGTGGGGTTGGGCGTGCCCGCTCGCAGGTCGATTCCAACCTCAAACGTGGCAGTCAGCGCGTGGCACGTCCAAAAGAGTAAGGCGGTTGTCGCACTGATCTCGGCCAGCGGCCTCCAAAACGGTCTACCAGCCGGTGACCAACACCCGAGAACTGGCGTAATGCTGCCGCTCTGGCGCTGAAGTTGCCGGCCGACGTATCTTCCGTCCTCTTTCCCCTTGTGCTGGGTTCGTTTCTCCCGAAACTCCTTCTGCACTGGTGAACTCCTTTTCCCTGGCCAGAAAACCCTTTAAAATTTTCGGCCACGCGGTTGAAAATTTTCCCACTATTATTACAACGATCAGCAGCGGTTTGCATGCGAACGTTATTAGTGCCAAAAATGAAATGAGCGAGAACTCTGACTCGAGAAGTTAGCTGTACGCAATTGCAGCGTTGCCAAACTTCACCTAACGGAGTGCTTCCAGTCGCTCTTCGCCTTTTCTGTCTTCACACGCATTCGGTGCACACGAGAAAGGGTTAGCGCTATGCCGGTAGGCTGTATGCGAGAGCAGGCCAGATAAACTTCTATCGACGCTCTCCGCTATACTCTACGTTTTGCTTGTGGGCATATGCGAATTCAAATGTGATTTGCATTTTCGCAATGTTCACAAATTAATTTCCGTATTTCTCATATATTTTATTTTCGGTTTGCGACTGGCCACCACATTATT
>NW_027222679.1:0-19864 GCF_030179895.1 Drosophila kikkawai
ATCCACTTCAGAATTTGTAATTATATTAGTTTTTACATGGCTAATACATTTGCATACACAATTGTAAATTTGTAAACAAAAAGTTCACAACTCAGCTAATAATGCATGTATCCACTTCAGAATTTGTATTTATATTAGTTTTTACAAGGTTAATACATTTGCATACTCAGGTATAAATTTGTAAACAAAAATTTCACACCTCAGCTAATAATGCCTGAATCCACTTCAGAATTTGTATTTATATTAGTTTTTACAAGGCTAATACATTTGCATACTCAATTGTAAATTTGTAAACAAAAAGTTCACAGCTCAGCTAATAATGCCTGTATCCACTTCAAAATTTGTATTTATATTAGTTTTTACACGGCTAATACATTTGCATACTAAATTGTAAATTTGTAAACAAAAAGTTCACAACTCAGCTAATAATGCCTGTATCCACTTCAGAATTTGTATTTATATTAGTTTTTACAAGGCTAATACATTTCCATACTCAATTGTAAATTTGTAAACAAAAAGTGCACAACTCAGCTAATAATGCATGTATCGACTTCCGAATTTGTATTTATATTAGTTTTTACACGGCATACTCAATTGTAAATTTGTAAACAAAAAGTTCACAGCGCAGCTAATAATGCCTGTATCCACTTCAGAATTTGTATTTATATTAGTTTTTACAAGGCTAATACATTTGCATACTCAATTGTAAATTTATAAACTAAAAGTTCACAACTCAGCTAATAATGCCTGTATCCACTTCAGAATTTGTATTTATATTAGTTTTTACAAGGCTAATACATTTTCATAATCAATTGTAAATTTATAAACAAAAAGTTCACAACTCAGCTAATAATGCCTGTATCCACTTCAGAATTAGTATTTATATTAGTTTTTACAAGGTTAATACATTTGCATACTCAATTGTAAATTTGTAAACAAAAAGTTCACAACTCAGCTAATAATGCCTGTATCCACTTCAGAATTTGTATTTATATTAGTTTTTACAAGGCTAATACATTTGCATACTCAATTGTAAATTTGTAAACAAAAAGTTCACAACTCAGCTAATAATGCATGTATCCATGGTAGAATTTGTACTTATATTAGTTTTTACATGGCTAATACATTTGCATACTCAATTGTAAATTTGTAAACAAAAAGTTCACAGCTCAGCTAATAATGCATGTATCCACTTCAGAATTTGTGTTTAAATTAGTTTTTACACGGCTAATACATTTGCATACTCAATTGTAAATTTGTAAACAAAAAGTTCACATCACAGCTAATAATGCCTGAATCCACGGCAGAATTTGTACTTATATTATAATGCATATATCCACTTTAGAATTTGTATTTATATTAGTTTTTACATGGCTAATACATTTGCATACTCAATTGTAAAAATTGTAAACAAAAAGTTCACATCTCAGCTAATAATGAAATTTGTAAACAAAAAGTTCACAACTCAGCTAATAATGCATGTATCCACGTCAGAATTTGTACTTATATTAGTTTTAACACGGCTAATACATTTGCATACTCAATTGTAAATTTGTAAACAAAAAGTTCACAACTCAGCTAATAATGCATGTATCCACTTCAGAATTTGTAATTATATTAGTTTTTACATGGCTAATACATTTGCATACTCAATTGTAAATTTGTAAACAAAAAGTTCACAACTCAGATAATAGTGCATATATCCACTTCAGTGTTTGTACTTTTATTAGTTTTTACATGGCTAATACATTTGCATACTCAATTGTAAAATTGTAAACAAAAAGTTCACAACTCAGCTAATAATTCATGTATCCACTTCACAATTTGTAATTATATTAGTTTTTACAAGGCTAATACATTTGCATACTCAATTGTAAATTTGTAAACAAAAAGTTCACAACTCAGCTAGTAATGCATGTATCCACTTCAGAATTTGTAATTATATTAGTTTTTACATGGCTAATACATTTGCATACTCAATTGTAAATTTGTAAACAAAAAGTTCACAACTCAGCTAATAATGCCTGAATCCACTTCAGAATTTGTATTTATATTAGTTTTTACAAGGCTAATACATTTGCATACTCAATTGTAAATTTGTAAGCAAAAAGTTAACAACTCAGCTAAGAATGCATGTATCCACGGCAGAATTTGTACTTATATTAGTTTTTACACGGCTTATACATTTGCATACTCAATTGTAAATTTGTAAACAAAAAGTTCACAACTCAGATAATAGTGCATATATCCACTTCAGAATTTGTAATTATATTAGTTTTTACATGGCTAATACATTTGCATACTCAATTATAAATTTGTAAACAAAAAGTTCACAACTCAGCTAATAATGCATGTATCCACTTCAGAATTTGTATTTATATTCGTTTTTACAAGGCTAATACATTTGCATACTCAATTGTAAATTTGTAAACAAAAAGTTCACAACTCAGATAATAGTGCATATATCCACTTCAGAATTTGTAATTATATTAGTTTTTACATGGCTAATACATTTGCATACTCAATTGTAAATTTGTAAACAAAAAGTTCACAACTCAGCTAATAATGCCTGTATCCACTTCAGAATTTGTATTTATATTAGTTTTTACAGGGCTAATTCATTTGCATACTCAATTGTACATTTTTAAACAAAAAGTTCACAACTCAGCTAATAATGCATTCACTTCAGAATTTGTATTTATATTAGTTTTTACACGGCTAATACATTTGCATGCTCAATTGTAAAATTGTAAACAAAAAGTTCACAACTCAGATAATAGTGCATATATCCACTTCAGAATTTGTAATTATATTAGTTTTTACATGGCTAATACATTTGCATATTCAATTGTAAATTTGTAAACAAAAAGTTCACAACTCAGCTAATAATGCATGTATCCACTTCAGAATTTGTAATTATATTAGTTTTTACATGGCAAATACATTTGCATACTCAATTGTAAATTTGTAAACAAAAAGTTCACAACTCAGCTAATAATGCATGTATCCACTTCAGAATTTGTAATTATATTAGTTTTTACATGGCTAATACATTTGCATACTCAATTGTAAATTTGTAAACAAAAAGTTCACAGCTCAGCTAATAATGCCTGTATCCACTTCAAAATTTGTATTTACATTAGTTTTTACACGGCTAATACATTTGCATGCTCAATTGTAAAATTGTAAACAAAAAGTTCACAACTCAGCTAATAATTCATGTATCCACTTCAGAATTTGTATTTATATTAGTTTTTACACGGCTAATACATTTGCATGCTCAATTGTAAAATTGTAAACAAAAAGTTCACAACTCAGATAATAGTGCATATATCCACTTCAGCATTCGTAATTATATTAGTTTTTACAAGGTTAATACATTTGCATACTCAATTGTAAATTTGTAAACAAAAAGTTCACAGCGCAGCTAATAATGCCTGTATTTTGTATATATATTAGTTTTTACAAGGCTAATACATTTGCATACTCAATTGTAAATTTGTAGACAAAAAGTTCACAACTCAGCTAATAATGCATGTATCCACGTCAGAATTTGTACTTATATTAGTTTTAACACGGCTAATACATTTGCATACTCAATTGTAAATTTGTAAACAAAAAGTTCACATCTCAGCTAATAATGCATATATCCACTTCAGAATTCGTAATTATATTAGTTTTTACACGGCTAATACTGTATCTTACTCAATTGTAAAATTGTAAACAAAAAGTTCACAACTCAGATAATAGTGCATATATCCACTTCAGAATTTGTAATTATATTAGTTTTTACATGGCTAATACATTTACATACTCAATTGTAAATTTGTAAACAAAAAGTTCACAACTCAGCTAATAATGCATGTATCCACTTCAGAATTTGTAATTATATTAGTTTTTACATGGCTAATACATTTGCATACTCAATTGTAAATTTGTAAACAAAAAGTTCACAACTCAGCTAATAATGCCTGAATCCACTTCAGAATTTGTATTTATATTAGTTTTTACAAGGCTAATACATTTGCATACTCAATTGTAAATTTGTAAGCAAAAAGTTAACAACTCAGCTAAGAATGCATGTATCCACTTCACAATTTGTAATTATATTAGTTTTTACAAGGTTAATACATTTGCATACTCAGGTATAAATTTGTAAACAAAAATTTCACAACTCAGCTAATAATGCCTGAATCCACTTCAGAATTAGTATTATATTAGTTTTTACATGGCTAATACATTTGCATGCTCAATTGTAAAATTGTAAACAAATAGTTCACAACTCAGATAATAGTGCATATATCCACTTCAGAATTTGTAATTATATTAGTTTTTACATGGCTAATACATTTGCATACTCAATTGTAAATTTGTAAACAAAAAGTTCACAACTCAGCTAATAATTCATGTATCCACTTCAGAATTTGTATTTATATTAGTTTTTACACGGCTTATACATTTGCATACTCAATTGTAAATTTGTAAACAAAAAGTTCACAACTCAGATAATAGTGCATATATCCACTTCAGAGTTTGTACTTTTATTAGTTTTTACATGGCTAATACATTTGCATACTCAATTGTAAAATTGTAAACAAAAAGTTCACAACTCAGCTAATAATTCATGTATCCACTTCACAATTTGTAATTATATTAGTTTTTACAAGGTTAATACATTTGCATACTCAGGTATAAATTTGTAAACAAAAATTTCACAACTCAGCTAATAATGCCTGAATCCACTTCAGTATTAGTATTATATTAGTTTTTACATGGCTAATACATTTGCAAATAAACAAAGAAACAAATAGTTCACAACTCAGATAATAGTGCATATATCCACTTCAGAATTTGTAATTATATTAGTTTTTACATGGCTAATACATTTGCATACTCAATTGTAAATTTGTAAACAAAAAGTTCACAACTCAGCTAATAATTCATGTATCCACTTCAGAATTTGTATTTATATTAGTTTTTACACGGCTAATACATTTGCATGCTCAATTGTAAATTTGTAAACAAAAAGTTCACAACTCAGATAATAGTGCATATATCCACTTCAGAATTTGTAATTTTATTAGTTTTTATATGGCTAATACATTTGCATACTCAATTGTAAAATTGTAAACAAAAAGTTCACAACTCAGCTAATAATTCATGTATCCACTTCAGAATTTGTAATTATATTAGTTTTTACATGACTAATACATTTGCATACTCAATTGTAAATTTGTAAACAAAAAGTTCACAACTCAGCTAATAATGCATGTATCCACTTCAGAATTTATATTTATATTAGTTTTTACAAGGTTAATACAATTGCATACTCAGGTATAAATTTGTAAACAAAAATTTCACACCTCAGCTAATAATGCCTGAATCCACTTCAGAATTTGTATTTATATTAGTTTTTACAAGGCTAATACATTTGCATACTCAATTGTAAATTTGTAAACAAAAAGTTCACATCTCATGCTCAATTGTAAATTTGTAAACAAAAAGTTCACAACTCAGATAATAGTGCATATATCCACTTCAGAATTTGTAATTTTATTAGTTTTTATATGGCTAATACATTTGCATACTCAATTGTAAAATTGTAAACAAAAAGTTCACAACTCGGCTAATACTGTATCTTACTCAATTGTAAAATTGTAAACAAAAAGTTCACAACTCAGATAATAGTGAATATATCCACTTCAGAATTTGTAATTATATTAGTTTTTACATGGCTAATACATTTGCATACTCAATTGTAAATTTGTAAACAAAAAGTTCACAACTCAGCTAATAATGCATGTATCTACTTCAGAATTCGTAATTATATTAGTTTTTACACGGCTAATACTGTATCTTACTCAATTGTAAAATTGTAAACAAAAAGTTCACAACTCAGATAATAGTGCATATATCCACTTCAGAATTTGTAATTATATTAGTTTTTACATGGCTAATACATTTGCATACTCAATTGTAAATTTGTAAACAAAAAGTTCACAACTCAGCTAATAATGCATGTATCCACTTCAGAACTTGTAATTATATTAGTTTTTACATGGCTAATACATTTGCATACTCAATTGTAAATTTGTAAACAAAAAGTTCACAACTCAGCTAATAATGCCTGAATCCACTTCAGAATTTGTATTTATATTAGTTTTTACAAGGCTAATACATTTGCATACTCAATTGTAAATTTGTAAGCAAAAAGTTAACAACTCAGCTAAGAATGCATGTATCCACGGCAGAATTTGTACTTATATTAGTTTTTACACGGCTTATACATTTGCATACTCAATTGTAAATTTGTAAACAAAAAGTTCACAACTCAGATAATAGTGCATATATCCACTTCAGAGTTTGTACTTTTATTAGTTTTTACATGGCTAATACATTTGCATACTCAATTGTAAAATTGTAAACAAAAAGTTCACAACTCAGCTAATAATTCATGTATCCACTTCACAATGTGTAATTATATTAGTTTTTACAAGGTTAATACATTTGCATACTCAGGTATAAATTTGTAAACAAAAATTTCACAACTCAGCTAATAATGCCTGAATCCACTTCAGAATTAGTATTATATTAGTTTTTACATGGCTAATACATTTGCATGCTCAATTGTAAAATTGTAAACAAATAGTTCACAACTCAGATAATAGTGCATATATCCACTTCAGAATTTGTAATTATATTAGTTTTTACATGGCTAATACATTTGCATACTCAATTGTAAATTTGTAAACAAAAAGTTCACAACTCAGCTAATAATTCATGTATCCACTTCAGAATTTGCATTTATATTAGTTTTTACACGGCTAATACATTTGCATGCTCAATTGTAAATTTGTAAACAAAAAGTTCACAACTCAGATAATAGTGCATATATCCACTTCAGAATTTGTAATTTTATTAGTTTTTATATGGCTAATACATTTGCATACTCAATTGTAAAATTGTAAACAAAAAGTTCACAGCTCAGCTAATAATTCATGTATCCACTTCAGAATTTGTAATTATATTAGTTTTTACATGGCTAATACATTTGCATACACAATTGTAAATTTGTAAACAAAAAGTTCACAACTCAGCTAATAATTCATGTATCCACTTCAGAATTTGTATTTATATTAGTTTTTACACGGCTTATACATTTGCATACTCAATTGTAAATTTGTAAACAAAAAGTTCACAACTCAGATAATAGTGCATGTATCTACTTCAGAATTCGTAATTATATTAGATTTTACACGGCTAATACTGTATCTTACTCAATTGTAAAATTGTAAACAAAAAGTTCACAACTCAGATAATAGTGCATATATCCACTTCAGAATTTGTAATTATATTAGTTTTTACATGGCTAATACATTTGCATACTCAATTGTAAATTTGTAAACAAAAAGTTCACAACTCAGCTAATAATGCATGTATCCACTTCAGAATTTGTAATTATATTAGTTTTTACATGGCTAATACATTTGCATACTCAATTGTAAATTTGTAAACAAAAAGTTCACAACTCAGCTAATAATGCCTGAATCCACTTCAGAATTTGTATTTATATTAGTTTTTACAAGGCTAATACATTTGCATACTCAATTGTAAATTTGTAAGCAAAAAGTTAACAACTCAGCTAAGAATGCATGTATCCACGGCAGAATTTGTACTTATATTAGTTTTTACACGGCTTATACATTTGCATACTCAATTGTAAATTTGTAAACAAAAAGTTCACAACTCAGATAATAGTGCATATATCCACTTCAGAATTTGTAATTATATTAGTTTTTACATGGCTAATACATTTGCATACTCAATTGTAAATTTGTAAACAAAAAGTTCACAACTCAGCTAATAATTCATGTATCCACTTCAGAATTTGCATTTATATTAGTTTTTACACGACTAATACATTTGCATGCTCAATTGTAAATTTGTAAACAAAAAGTTCACAACTCAGATAATAGTGCATATATCCACTTCAGAATTTGTAATTTTATTAGTTTTTATATGGCTAATACATTTGCATACTCAATTGTAAAATTGTAAACAAAAAGTTCACAGCTCAGCTAATAATTCATGTATCCACTTCAGAATTTGTAATTATATTAGTTTTTACATGGCTAATACATTTGCATACACAATTGTAAATTTGTAAACAAAAAGTTCACAACTCAGCTAATAATGCATGTATCCACTTCAGAATTTGTATTTATATTAGTTTTTACAAGGTTAATACATTTGCATACTCAGGTATAAATTTGTAAACAAAAATTTCACACCTCAGCTAATAATGCCTGAATCCACTTCAGAATTTGTATTTATATTAGTTTTTACAAGGCTAATACATTTGCATACTCAATTGTAAATTTGTAAACAAAAAGTTCACAGCTCAGCTAATAATGCCTGTATCCACTTCAAAATTTGTATTTATATTAGTTTTTACACGGCTAATACATTTGCATGCTCAATTGTAAAATTGTAAACAAAAAGTTCACAACTCAGATAATAGTGCATATATCCACTTCAGAATTTGTAATTATTTTAGTTTTTACATGGCTAATACATTTGCATACTCAATTGTAAATTTGTAAACAAAAAGTTCACAACTCAGCTAATAATTCATGTGTCCACTTCAGAATTTGTATTTATATTAGTTTTTACACGGCTAATACATTTGCATGCTCAATTGTAAAATTGTAAACAAATAGTTCACAACTCAGATAATAGTGCATATATCCACTTCAGAATTTGTAATTATATTAGTTTTTACATGGCTAATACATTTGCATACTCAATTGTAAATTTGTAAACAAAAAGTTCATAACTCAGCTATTAATGCATGTATCCACTTCAGAATTTTTATTTATATTAGTTTTTACAAGGTTAATACATTTGCATACTCAGGTATAAATTTGTAAACAAAAATTTCACAACTCAGCTTATAATGCCTGAATCCACTTCAGAATTAGTATTATATTAGTTTTTACACGGCTAATACATTTGCATACTCAATTGTAAATTTGTAAAAAAAAAGTTCACAACTCAGCTAATAATGCCTGTATCCACTTCAGAATTAGTATTTATATTAGTTTTTACACGGCTAATACATTTGCATACTAAATTGTAAATTTGTAAACAAAAAGTTCACAACTCAGCTAATAATGCCTGTATCCACTTCAGAATTTGTATTTATATTAGTTTTTACAAGGCTAATACATTTCCATACTCAATTGTAAATTTGTAAACAAAAAGTGCACAACTCAGCTAATAATGCATGTATCGACTTCCGAATTTGTATTTATATTAGTTTTTACACGGCATACTCAATTGTAAATTTGTAAACAAAAAGTTCACAGCGCAGCTAATAATTCATGTATCCACTTCACAATTTGTAATTATATTAGTTTTTACAAGGTTAATACATTTGCATACTCAGGTATAAATTTGTAAACAAAAATTTCACAACTCAGCTTATAATGCCTGAATCCACTTCAGAATTAGTATTATATTAGTTTTTACACGGCTAATACATTTGCATACTCAATTGTAAATTTGTAAAAAAAAAGTTCACAACTCAGCTAATAATGCCTGTATCCACTTCAGAATTAGTATTTATATTAGTTTTTACACGGCTAATACATTTGCATACTAAATTGTAAATTTGTAAACAAAAAGTTCACAACTCAGCTAATAATGCCTGTATCCACTTCAGAATTTGTATTTATATTAGTTTTTACAAGGCTAATACATTTCCATACTCAATTGTAAATTTGTAAACAAAAAGTTCACAACTCAGATAATAGTGCATATATCCACTTCAGAGTTTGTACTTTTATTAGTTTTTACATGGCTAATACATTTGCATACTCAATTGTAAAATTGTAAACAAAAAGTTCACAACTCAGCTAATAATTCATGTATCCACTTCACAATTTGTAATTATATTAGTTTTTACAAGGTTAATACATTTGCATACTCAGGTATAAATTTGTAAACAAAAATTTCACAACTCAGCTAATAATGCCTGAATCCACTTCAGTATTAGTATTATATTAGTTTTTACATGGCTAATACATTTGCAAATAAACAAAGAAACAAATAGTTCACAACTCAGATAATAGTGCATATATCCACTTCAGAATTTGTAATTATATTAGTTTTTACATGGCTAATACATTTGCATACTCAATTGTAAATTTGTAAACAAAAAGTTCACAACTCAGCTAATAATTCATGTATCCACTTCAGAATTTGTATTTATATTAGTTTTTACACGGCTAATACATTTGCATGCTCAATTGTAAATTTGTAAACAAAAAGTTCACAACTCAGATAATAGTGCATATATCCACTTCAGAATTTGTAATTTTATTAGTTTTTATATGGCTAATACATTTGCATACTCAATTGTAAAATTGTAAACAAAAAGTTCACAACTCAGCTAATAATTCATGTATCCACTTCAGAATTTGTAATTATATTAGTTTTTACATGACTAATACATTTGCATACTCAATTGTAAATTTGTAAACAAAAAGTTCACAACTCAGCTAATAATGCATGTATCCACTTCAGAATTTATATTTATATTAGTTTTTACAAGGTTAATACAATTGCATACTCAGGTATAAATTTGTAAACAAAAATTTCACACCTCAGCTAATAATGCCTGAATCCACTTCAGAATTTGTATTTATATTAGTTTTTACAAGGCTAATACATTTGCATACTCAATTGTAAATTTGTAAACAAAAAGTTCACATCTCATGCTCAATTGTAAATTTGTAAACAAAAAGTTCACAACTCAGATAATAGTGCATATATCCACTTCAGAATTTGTAATTTTATTAGTTTTTATATGGCTAATACATTTGCATACTCAATTGTAAAATTGTAAACAAAAAGTTCACAACTCGGCTAATACTGTATCTTACTCAATTGTAAAATTGTAAACAAAAAGTTCACAACTCAGATAATAGTGAATATATCCACTTCAGAATTTGTAATTATATTAGTTTTTACATGGCTAATACATTTGCATACTCAATTGTAAATTTGTAAACAAAAAGTTCACAACTCAGCTAATAATGCATGTATCTACTTCAGAATTCGTAATTATATTAGTTTTTACACGGCTAATACTGTATCTTACTCAATTGTAAAATTGTAAACAAAAAGTTCACAACTCAGATAATAGTGCATATATCCACTTCAGAATTTGTAATTATATTAGTTTTTACATGGCTAATACATTTGCATACTCAATTGTAAATTTGTAAACAAAAAGTTCACAACTCAGCTAATAATGCATGTATCCACTTCAGAACTTGTAATTATATTAGTTTTTACATGGCTAATACATTTGCATACTCAATTGTAAATTTGTAAACAAAAAGTTCACAACTCAGCTAATAATGCCTGAATCCACTTCAGAATTTGTATTTATATTAGTTTTTACAAGGCTAATACATTTGCATACTCAATTGTAAATTTGTAAGCAAAAAGTTAACAACTCAGCTAAGAATGCATGTATCCACGGCAGAATTTGTACTTATATTAGTTTTTACACGGCTTATACATTTGCATACTCAATTGTAAATTTGTAAACAAAAAGTTCACAACTCAGATAATAGTGCATATATCCACTTCAGAGTTTGTACTTTTATTAGTTTTTACATGGCTAATACATTTGCATACTCAATTGTAAAATTGTAAACAAAAAGTTCACAACTCAGCTAATAATTCATGTATCCACTTCACAATGTGTAATTATATTAGTTTTTACAAGGTTAATACATTTGCATACTCAGGTATAAATTTGTAAACAAAAATTTCACAACTCAGCTAATAATGCCTGAATCCACTTCAGAATTAGTATTATATTAGTTTTTACATGGCTAATACATTTGCATGCTCAATTGTAAAATTGTAAACAAATAGTTCACAACTCAGATAATAGTGCATATATCCACTTCAGAATTTGTAATTATATTAGTTTTTACATGGCTAATACATTTGCATACTCAATTGTAAATTTGTAAACAAAAAGTTCACAACTCAGCTAATAATTCATGTATCCACTTCAGAATTTGCATTTATATTAGTTTTTACACGGCTAATACATTTGCATGCTCAATTGTAAATTTGTAAACAAAAAGTTCACAACTCAGATAATAGTGCATATATCCACTTCAGAATTTGTAATTTTATTAGTTTTTATATGGCTAATACATTTGCATACTCAATTGTAAAATTGTAAACAAAAAGTTCACAGCTCAGCTAATAATTCATGTATCCACTTCAGAATTTGTAATTATATTAGTTTTTACATGGCTAATACATTTGCATACACAATTGTAAATTTGTAAACAAAAAGTTCACAACTCAGCTAATAATTCATGTATCCACTTCAGAATTTGTATTTATATTAGTTTTTACAAGGTTAATACATTTGCATACTCAGGTATAAATTTGTAAACAAAAATTTCACACCTCAGCTAATAATGCCTGAATCCACTTCAGAATTTGTATTTATATTAGTTTTTACAAGGCTAATACATTTGCATACTCAATTGTAAATTTGTAAACAAAAAGTTCACAGCTCAGCTAATAATGCCTGTATCCACTTCAAAATTTGTATTTATATTAGTTTTTACACGGCTAATACATTTGCATGCTCAATTGTAAAATTGTAAACAAAAAGTTCACAACTCAGATAATAGTGCATATATCCACTTCAGAATTTGTAATTATTTTAGTTTTTACATGGCTAATACATTTGCATACTCAATTGTAAATTTGTAAACAAAAAGTTCACAACTCAGCTAATAATTCATGTGTCCACTTCAGAATTTGTATTTATATTAGTTTTTACACGGCTAATACATTTGCATGCTCAATTGTAAAATTGTAAACAAATAGTTCACAACTCAGATAATAGTGCATATATCCACTTCAGAATTTGTAATTATATTAGTTTTTACATGGCTAATACATTTGCATACTCAATTGTAAATTTGTAAACAAAAAGTTCATAACTCAGCTATTAATGCATGTATCCACTTCAGAATTTTTATTTATATTAGTTTTTACAAGGTTAATACATTTGCATACTCAGGTATAAATTTGTAAACAAAAATTTCACAACTCAGCTTATAATGCCTGAATCCACTTCAGAATTAGTATTATATTAGTTTTTACACGGCTAATACATTTGCATACTCAATTGTAAATTTGTAAAAAAAAAGTTCACAACTCAGCTAATAATGCCTGTATCCACTTCAGAATTAGTATTTATATTAGTTTTTACACGGCTAATACATTTGCATACTAAATTGTAAATTTGTAAACAAAAAGTTCACAACTCAGCTAATAATGCCTGTATCCACTTCAGAATTTGTATTTATATTAGTTTTTACAAGGCTAATACATTTCCATACTCAATTGTAAATTTGTAAACAAAAAGTGCACAACTCAGCTAATAATGCATGTATCGACTTCCGAATTTGTATTTATATTAGTTTTTACACGGCATACTCAATTGTAAATTTGTAAACAAAAAGTTCACAGCGCAGCTAATAATTCATGTATCCACTTCACAATTTGTAATTATATTAGTTTTTACAAGGTTAATACATTTGCATACTCAGGTATAAATTTGTAAACAAAAATTTCACAACTCAGCTTATAATGCCTGAATCCACTTCAGAATTAGTATTATATTAGTTTTTACACGGCTAATACATTTGCATACTCAATTGTAAATTTGTAAAAAAAAAGTTCACAACTCAGCTAATAATGCCTGTATCCACTTCAGAATTAGTATTTATATTAGTTTTTACACGGCTAATACATTTGCATACTAAATTGTAAATTTGTAAACAAAAAGTTCACAACTCAGCTAATAATGCCTGTATCCACTTCAGAATTTGTATTTATATTAGTTTTTACAAGGCTAATACATTTCCATACTCAATTGTAAATTTGTAAACAAAAAGTTCACAACTCAGATAATAGTGCATATATCCACTTCAGAGTTTGTACTTTTATTAGTTTTTACATGGCTAATACATTTGCATACTCAATTGTAAAATTGTAAACAAAAAGTTCACAACTCAGCTAATAATTCATGTATCCACTTCACAATTTGTAATTATATTAGTTTTTACAAGGTTAATACATTTGCATACTCAGGTATAAATTTGTAAACAAAAATTTCACAACTCAGCTAATAATGCCTGAATCCACTTCAGTATTAGTATTATATTAGTTTTTACATGGCTAATACATTTGCAAATAAACAAAGAAACAAATAGTTCACAACTCAGATAATAGTGCATATATCCACTTCAGAATTTGTAATTATATTAGTTTTTACATGGCTAATACATTTGCATACTCAATTGTAAATTTGTAAACAAAAAGTTCACAACTCAGCTAATAATTCATGTATCCACTTCAGAATTTGTATTTATATTAGTTTTTACACGGCTAATACATTTGCATGCTCAATTGTAAATTTGTAAACAAAAAGTTCACAACTCAGATAATAGTGCATATATCCACTTCAGAATTTGTAATTTTATTAGTTTTTATATGGCTAATACATTTGCATACTCAATTGTAAAATTGTAAACAAAAAGTTCACAACTCAGCTAATAATTCATGTATCCACTTCAGAATTTGTAATTATATTAGTTTTTACATGACTAATACATTTGCATACTCAATTGTAAATTTGTAAACAAAAAGTTCACAACTCAGCTAATAATGCATGTATCCACTTCAGAATTTATATTTATATTAGTTTTTACAAGGTTAATACAATTGCATACTCAGGTATAAATTTGTAAACAAAAATTTCACACCTCAGCTAATAATGCCTGAATCCACTTCAGAATTTGTATTTATATTAGTTTTTACAAGGCTAATACATTTGCATACTCAATTGTAAATTTGTAAACAAAAAGTTCACATCTCATGCTCAATTGTAAATTTGTAAACAAAAAGTTCACAACTCAGATAATAGTGCATATATCCACTTCAGAATTTGTAATTTTATTAGTTTTTATATGGCTAATACATTTGCATACTCAATTGTAAAATTGTAAACAAAAAGTTCACAACTCGGCTAATACTGTATCTTACTCAATTGTAAAATTGTAAACAAAAAGTTCACAACTCAGATAATAGTGAATATATCCACTTCAGAATTTGTAATTATATTAGTTTTTACATGGCTAATACATTTGCATACTCAATTGTAAATTTGTAAACAAAAAGTTCACAACTCAGCTAATAATGCATGTATCTACTTCAGAATTCGTAATTATATTAGTTTTTACACGGCTAATACTGTATCTTACTCAATTGTAAAATTGTAAACAAAAAGTTCACAACTCAGATAATAGTGCATATATCCACTTCAGAATTTGTAATTATATTAGTTTTTACATGGCTAATACATTTGCATACTCAATTGTAAATTTGTAAACAAAAAGTTCACAACTCAGCTAATAATGCATGTATCCACTTCAGAACTTGTAATTATATTAGTTTTTACATGGCTAATACATTTGCATACTCAATTGTAAATTTGTAAACAAAAAGTTCACAACTCAGCTAATAATGCCTGAATCCACTTCAGAATTTGTATTTATATTAGTTTTTACAAGGCTAATACATTTGCATACTCAATTGTAAATTTGTAAGCAAAAAGTTAACAACTCAGCTAAGAATGCATGTATCCACGGCAGAATTTGTACTTATATTAGTTTTTACACGGCTTATACATTTGCATACTCAATTGTAAATTTGTAAACAAAAAGTTCACAACTCAGATAATAGTGCATATATCCACTTCAGAGTTTGTACTTTTATTAGTTTTTACATGGCTAATACATTTGCATACTCAATTGTAAAATTGTAAACAAAAAGTTCACAACTCAGCTAATAATTCATGTATCCACTTCACAATGTGTAATTATATTAGTTTTTACAAGGTTAATACATTTGCATACTCAGGTATAAATTTGTAAACAAAAATTTCACAACTCAGCTAATAATGCCTGAATCCACTTCAGAATTAGTATTATATTAGTTTTTACATGGCTAATACATTTGCATGCTCAATTGTAAAATTGTAAACAAATAGTTCACAACTCAGATAATAGTGCATATATCCACTTCAGAATTTGTAATTATATTAGTTTTTACATGGCTAATACATTTGCATACTCAATTGTAAATTTGTAAACAAAAAGTTCACAACTCAGCTAATAATTCATGTATCCACTTCAGAATTTGCATTTATATTAGTTTTTACACGGCTAATACATTTGCATGCTCAATTGTAAATTTGTAAACAAAAAGTTCACAACTCAGATAATAGTGCATATATCCACTTCAGAATTTGTAATTTTATTAGTTTTTATATGGCTAATACATTTGCATACTCAATTGTAAAATTGTAAACAAAAAGTTCACAGCTCAGCTAATAATTCATGTATCCACTTCAGAATTTGTAATTATATTAGTTTTTACATGGCTAATACATTTGCATACACAATTGTAAATTTGTAAACAAAAAGTTCACAACTCAGCTAATAATTCATGTATCCACTTCAGAATTTGTATTTATATTAGTTTTTACACGGCTTATACATTTGCATACTCAATTGTAAATTTGTAAACAAAAAGTTCACAACTCAGATAATAGTGCATGTATCTACTTCAGAATTCGTAATTATATTAGATTTTACACGGCTAATACTGTATCTTACTCAATTGTAAAATTGTAAACAAAAAGTTCACAACTCAGATAATAGTGCATATATCCACTTCAGAATTTGTAATTATATTAGTTTTTACATGGCTAATACATTTGCATACTCAATTGTAAATTTGTAAACAAAAAGTTCACAACTCAGCTAATAATGCATGTATCCACTTCAGAATTTGTAATTATATTAGTTTTTACATGGCTAATACATTTGCATACTCAATTGTAAATTTGTAAACAAAAAGTTCACAACTCAGCTAATAATGCCTGAATCCACTTCAGAATTTGTATTTATATTAGTTTTTACAAGGCTAATACATTTGCATACTCAATTGTAAATTTGTAAGCAAAAAGTTAACAACTCAGCTAAGAATGCATGTATCCACGGCAGAATTTGTACTTATATTAGTTTTTACACGGCTTATACATTTGCATACTCAATTGTAAATTTGTAAACAAAAAGTTCACAACTCAGATAATAGTGCATATATCCACTTCAGAATTTGTAATTATATTAGTTTTTACATGGCTAATACATTTGCATACTCAATTGTAAATTTGTAAACAAAAAGTTCACAACTCAGCTAATAATTCATGTATCCACTTCAGAATTTGCATTTATATTAGTTTTTACACGACTAATACATTTGCATGCTCAATTGTAAATTTGTAAACAAAAAGTTCACAACTCAGATAATAGTGCATATATCCACTTCAGAATTTGTAATTTTATTAGTTTTTATATGGCTAATACATTTGCATACTCAATTGTAAAATTGTAAACAAAAAGTTCACAGCTCAGCTAATAATTCATGTATCCACTTCAGAATTTGTAATTATATTAGTTTTTACATGGCTAATACATTTGCATACACAATTGTAAATTTGTAAACAAAAAGTTCACAACTCAGCTAATAATGCATGTATCCACTTCAGAATTTGTATTTATATTAGTTTTTACAAGGTTAATACATTTGCATACTCAGGTATAAATTTGTAAACAAAAATTTCACACCTCAGCTAATAATGCCTGAATCCACTTCAGAATTTGTATTTATATTAGTTTTTACAAGGCTAATACATTTGCATACTCAATTGTAAATTTGTAAACAAAAAGTTCACAGCTCAGCTAATAATGCCTGTATCCACTTCAAAATTTGTATTTATATTAGTTTTTACACGGCTAATACATTTGCATGCTCAATTGTAAAATTGTAAACAAAAAGTTCACAACTCAGATAATAGTGCATATATCCACTTCAGAATTTGTAATTATTTTAGTTTTTACATGGCTAATACATTTGCATACTCAATTGTAAATTTGTAAACAAAAAGTTCACAACTCAGCTAATAATTCATGTGTCCACTTCAGAATTTGTATTTATATTAGTTTTTACACGGCTAATACATTTGCATGCTCAATTGTAAAATTGTAAACAAATAGTTCACAACTCAGATAATAGTGCATATATCCACTTCAGAATTTGTAATTATATTAGTTTTTACATGGCTAATACATTTGCATACTCAATTGTAAATTTGTAAACAAAAAGTTCATAACTCAGCTATTAATGCATGTATCCACTTCAGAATTTTTATTTATATTAGTTTTTACAAGGTTAATACATTTGCATACTCAGGTATAAATTTGTAAACAAAAATTTCACAACTCAGCTTATAATGCCTGAATCCACTTCAGAATTAGTATTATATTAGTTTTTACACGGCTAATACATTTGCATACTCAATTGTAAATTTGTAAAAAAAAAGTTCACAACTCAGCTAATAATGCCTGTATCCACTTCAGAATTAGTATTTATATTAGTTTTTACACGGCTAATACATTTGCATACTAAATTGTAAATTTGTAAACAAAAAGTTCACAACTCAGCTAATAATGCCTGTATCCACTTCAGAATTTGTATTTATATTAGTTTTTTACAAGGCTAATACATTTCCATACTCAATTGTAAATTTGTAAACAAAAAGTGCACAACTCAGCTAATAATGCATGTATCGACTTCCGAATTTGTATTTATATTAGTTTTTACACGGCATACTCAATTGTAAATTTGTAAACAAAAAGTTCACAGCGCAGCTAATAATGCCTGTATCCACTTCAGAATTTGTATTTATATTAGTTTTTACAAGGCTAATACATTTGCATACTCAATTGTAAATTTATAAACAAAAAGTTCACAACTCAGCTAATAATGCCTGTATCCACTTCAGAATTTGTATTTATATTAGTTTTTACAAGGCTAATACATTTTCATAATCAATTGTAAATTTATAAACAAAAAGTTCACAACTCAGCTAATAATGCCTGTATCCACTTCAGAATTAGTATTTATATTAGTTTTTACAAGGTTAATACATTTGCATACTCAATTGTAAATTTGTAAACAAAAAGTTCACAACTCAGCTAATAATGCCTGTATCCACTTCAGAATTTGTATTTATATTAGTTTTTACAAGGCTAATACATTTGCATACTCAATTGTAAATTTGTGAACAAAAAGTTCACAACTCAGCTAATAATGCATGTATCCATGGTAGAATTTGTACTTATATTAGTTTTTACATGGCTAATACATTTGCATACTCAATTGTAAATTTGTAAACAAAAAGTTCACAGCTCAGCTAATAATGCATGTATCCACTTCAGAATTTGTGTTTAAATTAGTTTTTACACGGCTAATACATTTGCATACTCAATTGTAAATTTGTAAACAAAAAGTTCACATCACAGCTAATAATGCCTGAATCCACGGCAGAATTTGTACTTATATTATAATGCATATATCCACTTTAGAATTTGTATTTATATTAGTTTTTACATGGCTAATACATTTGCATACTCAATTGTAAAAATTGTAAACAAAAAGTTCACATCTCAGCTAATAATGAAATTTGTAAACAAAAAGTTCACAACTCAGCTAATAATGCATGTATCCACTGCATAAATTGTACTTATATTATTTTTTACATGGCTAATACATTTGCATACTCAATTGTAAATTTATAAACAAAAAGTTCACAACTCAGCTAATAATGCCTGTATCCACTTCA
>NW_027222680.1:0-67474 GCF_030179895.1 Drosophila kikkawai
TCGCGGGTAAGGACCTAATATGTCAATATACAGTTTTTGAAACGGCCTGCACGAAACACTTTGCTGACCCATGGGAGGCTGTAATGTTGTGTTCGGGGTTTGTCTCTTTGCAAACATCGCACTCGCGAACGTTATCTCGAACTTGTTTGGACAAACCTGGCCAAAACAAGTGTCTTCGCAAACGTTCAATTGTTTTCTGCATTCCCCCGTGCGCAGATATAACGCAGTCATGCGCTTGGCGGATCGCCTCTACTCGTATTGCCTCCGGCACCACAACTTTCCAACAGTCGGAGTCCTGGGCTGCATTTCCGGAGGGGTGTTCGGTGCGTATGTACACAAATCGGTCTACCGTTCGCAGATCCGGGAACTTTTCTCTATTTGCTTCTATTGTTTCCTTGAGCTGGATGTAATCAGGGTCTAGGAAGGATGACGATTCTAAATCAATTTCGGGACCTATCCATTCCACACTATCGATTTCTGGGTCACAAATGCGAGATAACGCATCAGGAACAATATGATCTTTCCCTTTACGATGTGAAATAGTGAATTTAAAAGCTGCAATCTAAAATCCAACGGGCTAATCTGCCAGATACATTCTGCTGTCGCATAAGCCAGAGAAGGCTTGAGTGATCTGTCACTACTTCAAATGGTTGTAATTCTAAATAGCACCGGAATTTTTCGATCGCTAATATCACTGCCAGACATTCGCGTTCCGTAACACTGTAGTTTCGTTGCGATTTCGAGAGTTTTTTTGACATAAATGCCAATGGTCTTTCCTCTCCGCTATCAGATACTTGTACCAACACAGCACCAATGCCGTAATCACTAGCATCACAGTGTACAACAAAATTTACGGGAAAAATCCGCATTTTGTAACACAGGCGCTGACGTTAGCAACTGTTTCAATTTCTCCATGGCGTCCTGGGCTTCGGAGACCACTTAAAACATTTTTTTTTTTTTAAGACTTCTGTAATAGGACAGGTGATTTCTGCAAAGTCTTATAAATCGCCTGTCCCAACCACATACACCGAGAAAACCTCTCACTTGTTTCAAATTTTTCGGTGTGGGCCAGTTAATTACACAGGATATTTTTCCGGGTCAGTGGCTATTCCACCACTTCCGATCACATACCCTAGATAATTCACCTTAGTAACGCAAAAGTGACTTTTCTTTATGTTTAGATTTAAGTTAGCTTTTTTGAATTGGTCTGCAATACGCACTGCTAAATGTGACGCAAAATCTTCTGAGACAATGCATAGGTCGTCGAGATATCCGAAAACGCAATGACGTAAATCTGGCGGAATTAAGTCATCCATTAGCCGGGACATCGTCGAGGGAGCATTACATAAGCCAAAAGGCATGACCGTAAACTGATATAATGCTCGACCTGGAACTGTAAATGCAGTCAATGGTTTCGCTTCCTCTGTCAACTCGATTTGCCAGTAGGCATCTTTAAGATCCAGTTTCGAAATCATATTTGCTTTTGGCAAACGAGCAAATATGCCTTCGATGCTTTGCAGTGGGTAAGCATCTTTTTTAGTAGCATCGTTCAGTTTCCGTGCGTCAAGGCATAAACGAACTTTGTTTGGCTTTACCACCAGCCGCATTGGAGAACTCCACGCACTTTGCGAAGGTTCGATCACTCCGAGGCTAAGCATGCGGTCGATTTCCGTATACATAAGCTTTTCGACAGCTGGGCTCACCGGATAATAACGCTGTTTCACAGGCTTGTTTTCTCCTATGTCGATACTATGCTTAATCAGGGCAGTGCGACCTAATCCTTGTTTTTCAAAATTCGGAAATAGCTCCTTAACAGCCTCAAGTTGCTGTTTTTCTTTTACTGTTAATGGGTATTTTTCCTCCTCTTCACTTTCTTCCATTTCCTCATTCAATATAGAACTAATGATCCCGGGAGCTAACTCGAAAGCTCGCCAGAAATCTATACCTAATTGTTCAAACATGAACACGGTTTTAGATAAGAAGCATCTGTTAGCGATTAAGTCCCAGCAGCAGAGCACGGCCTAGCACTTGTATGTGCATATCTATCTATTAATACAACCGCCACTTGAGACTATGTAACAAGTAACCCGAAATATGACCTCCTGTGAGCGGTCTGGGTTTGTTCAAGATATGCGCTATCGAGTTGCCTGTGTGCACTCTTATCGTACTTAAAATACTTCTCACGATCGGGAACTGTCCGATGCGTGGGTCTAGAACTAAGATCTACAATGTACATTCTCATGTTAGCTATATAAGCTAGGGTTTGAATGGAATAAAATCAGTTTCTTACAAAAACTCAACACATGAAGACTTCTCAATTATTTGGGGTTTTCATTTTGGTCAATCGAGCCTTCGGAGCATTTTTGCTTCGACAACTCTGCAGTTTCCCCCTCTATGGTAAGGGACTCAGAGTGAGGCCAGCTCCTTCAAGCGAACCAAGTAACACTTGTAGCTAAAAGGTAGCAAAATAATTAACTCTTGTTTCCCCCCACCCGTGGTAAGGAACAGAGTATAAAATAAAAACAAAAAGACACAAAAGAGTCTTTTATGTTTTAAAAACATGCACCATGTAGGTTGCTGTAATACCATGAAAAAAATGGTAAGGCGTGCTGGAGCCAATAATATCAGTAGAAAATGTGCTTAAAGAAAATGTAAAAAGTGCATAAAATTATGTTATGGTATTTGAAATGGCCAACATATACCATATATATATGCAAAAGGATAAAACAAGAGTCCTTCTTGTTAAAAAAAAAAAAAAATGGTCGAGGAATCGACAAAATTAAAAAATAAATATAACAAATATTTATTGTGGGCGTTTTTTCGAGGCCTAAAACATCGAAAAGTCGCGGTAGTGAAAAAAAAAACCTATCGTGACAAAATAAAAAAAAAAACACAATAATAAAAAAGTTTTTGGTGGTCGTGAAAACGATAATTCAAAAAGGTCAAAAAAGTGTCCCTTTTGTTTTTAAACAAAAAATTTTTTCCAACTCCATTGGTTGGTTTTTTAAAATTAAAGGACAATAAGAGTCCTTAATAATATTTTTTTTTCCAACTCCATTGTTGGTTTTTTGTAAATGCCAGATATGGCAACCAGAAAATAAGAATAAAATAATTTTCTGTGGTCGAGAAATCGGCTAAGATATTGTGTGGAAGTTACCCAGCCCTTGACGGAGAAAAGTAGAAGGAGGGACGACCTCACGGCAGCAACTACAAATAAGTCTGCAACAACAACGACGGCCGCAGCGAGGATACAGAAACAGGCGGCATCAGGAAATCATCCTACAACAAACAACGGCGGCAGCGACGACAGCAGCAGCAAAAACAACAACATCAAATTTAAAGACGACGGCGNCGCGGCAGACGTGGGAAAAGCAGCAGCTAAGTCGACTTAATTAAAATTCTTTTTTAATATAATAATTTTTGGATTTTGTATAAAAAAAAAGAATTTATAAATATTGCACTCATAAGAGGCAGGAACAAAGTCAGATCAGAAGTTATTTAACGCAATATTCCCCGGCAGGACCTCACTTCGGAGGTATTTACAAAGCTGGAGTTAAAGTCAGAAAATATCAGTTAAAACGAATATAAATTTTTTCAAAAATTAAGAAAAATAATACAAAACAAAAAAGAAATACAAAACAAACAAATTTTGATGAATTAAAAATTAAAAGTTAAAAAGAAATAAAATTGTACATGTATTAAGCCATGATACGGAGGGCTTTGTAAAATATTAGTTGCAAAATTAATTATATCGAATGAAACAAAATAAATACAGTCCACTTAATTTTAATTGCAACTAATTTAAATGTACCCCGAATCTTGCTGGCCCTTGGCAGAATGTTCAAACATGAACACGGTTTTAGATAAGAAGCATCTGTTAGCGATTAAGTCCCAGCAGCAGAGCACGGCCTAGCACTTGTATGTGCATATCTATCTATTAATACAACCGCCACTTGAGACTATGTAACAAGTAACCCGAAATATGACCTCCTGTGAGCGGTCTGGGTTTGTTCAAGATATGCGCTATCGAGTTGCCTGTGTGCACTCTTATCGTACTTAAAATATTTCTCACGATCGGGAACTGTCCGATGCGTGGGTCTAGAACTAAGATCTACAATGTACATTCTCATGTTAGCTATATAAGCTAGGGTTTGAATGGAATAAAATCAGTTTCTTACAAAAACTCAACACATGAAGACTTCTCAATTATTTGGGGTTTTCACTAATATTAACCTCTGGGCTATAGACGGGATTATGAATAGTTCTACATCTTTCTCTTTATTTTGATACTGCATTTTTACTTTCAGACTTCCTAGAACTTGGTGAGACTTGGCGTCAGCGGTTCGGACTTGAGACAAAATTGACTTAAAATTGGGATACTTCGAAAAGTCCGTAAGCGCTAGGGATGAACCAATACAACTTATGTTGGCCCCCGTGTCAAGCAAACCTAGTTCAGAAAAATCCAAGAATGCTACGCTGGCATAACTACGACGATCAATGTTGTTTTGAAAAACAGTTGACACAATCATAGTTTTCTTCTTTATTAACGAACGATAGTAATTTCGCATCCTGAGAGTATTCCGTCTACTCTTTTTCACGAGTCCAGCAAAAATTCGTTCTCTTACTAGATAATAGTTTCTTAACCTCTCATGATAGGGCTTAAATGATATATTAACTTCAGGATTCGACTTTTGATCTAACTTACTTTCTAAGATTTTAACCTTTTCAACCTCTGTTCTTGAGCTATCTTCTACTTCTGGGACACCCTTCCTGGATTGGATGCCCCCCCTTGCCGGTTTTCCGCCTTTCGCTTGCAGTTTGGCAATTGGGTTTATATATTTGCGGGGCTCCGCAACCATAACAAAAAATACGTCTCTCGGCCAAGCAATTTTCCCATATGTGACCGGGAGCCTCACAATTCCAACACAACAAAGGAGTTGTGCGTTGAATTGCTGCAATTTCGTTATCATCCTCACATTCCTGAGTCTCACTGAGTTGATTGTCCTCCACCGCGTATACGCGATATGGTCCGGGCTTAGTTTGTGATGACCGCACTCGGCCTGCTTCCCTAAGAAAATTCTCTCGCTTATGAACCAACCTTCGTAACTCGGAAATAGATGAAAAGTTTTCAAATAACAATCTCTCTTTCATGTCGATCAGTAGATTTCCCTGTATCATCTCTACTAGCTCGTCTTCTGCAAAACTCACTGATAATCTATCCATGAGCTTACAAACACTCTCATAAAACGTATCGAACGATTCTCCTGGCTTTTGCTTCCGGGAGCGAATTTGTTCACGTAACTCTGTTGCTGTTCTGCTCTCACGATATTGTTCTCGAAAAGCAGAGCAAAATTCTCTCCAGTTGAATGTTTGAACCCTTTTATGGTATCTCCAGAACCAACTACTAGCTTTACCAATTAAAAGATGATGAATATTTCGGCTGATAATTTCTAGATCACCGTCAAAATGTTCAACTGTCAAAATCTTCACTCGGTATAGAAATTCCTTTACCGATAATCCTTCTACTGTTCCATCAAACCTTACTCCCCATTTCTGAAGAGCATCTGCGATTTTATGTGGACCAAGAGTATGCATATGCATACCATTTGCGGACCTATAACTTCGAAGTGTACCTGGACTTGCATGTTCAGCTACTTGTCCGGGTGGCGGTGCAAGGCTCCCACTTCCTGACATGGATGACAAAACCCGAGTCACTGTCTCTCGAACGATAGATTCTATCTCCGCTCGCGGTACACTATTGGCTACTGGCGGATTATTCTGTCTTCTTTGCCTAGGAGGGCGACCTCGTCTAACTGGTGCGTTGGCGACTTGATCTGATCTTGCCCTAACTTCTTGATTCGTAGGCGTACTTCCTGGTGTATGTTGGTTTTCTGAATTTGATAAATTAGACTGGTCGTGAACTCTGACCAGAACCTCGGCTTCCGTTGGTGCCGGTTGTGCAATTGCTTCTAGTTGATGTGCTAACGACCGAGTACACGGACGAGAACCTGTTGCAACGACTCTTTTTGGAGGGTTGTTGACCGCGCTCCTTGCATTCGGCGATTGGCTACCTAAAACTACTTCCAATCTTTTGGCTGTACTGCTTTTAAGCAGCAAGGACACTCTTTATGTACTGGTGCATGTGTTTCCAAACATTGCTTATGAAAAATGTGATTACATTGTGTTATAACACAAGGTTGTGTATTTAACATAATTTCTTCGCAAATAAGACAGATATTTGCTGCCGAATCTGCTTGATGCTGAGTTTTTCCTGACTCAAAGCTGTGTTCAAGTGGCATACTTAACAATTTTTTTTTCTTATGGCGTTTTCAGGGAGACCTAAACAAAAGATGAATATTTCTGGGCTTTCTACTAATTCTGTGCTTTATGAATTTATTTAAATTGGGCTATTGCAATTAGTAAATGTAATTCATGTGCATGACCTCCATTATCTACTTTACTGTACAGTTTTCTACGGACAATAAAACACAAATGCATTTATATTGTATTCCAGTAGCTTACCTCTAGTTCGTTTTCCAACAATGATCACACAATAGAACACATTGAATTAAGACTTTCTCTTACTTTACTCAAGTTGTTAATTATTCTGATAGCAAGCTACCTGTAATCTCGGTCGAAAGTTTCCGAATACTCAAAAACTCGATTTCCAAAGATGTATAACAAAATCAATCAGTTTTCTTGACTACTTTCATAATGGTAATAAAAATCTCATCAAAGACAAAGAGCTTTCAGATTATGACTGTTGTAACAACCCGATACTGTTCTCACAAATTACCAAGGCTAAAGCGAAAAACGATTTCGTTTCAACTCTGTCACTCGTTAGATCATACGTTGATGTTATTTGGTTGCAAGCTATTTTATTCCAAAGAATTTTCTTTTTCAGAATTAAATTTCTACGGTCGATGCCTATCAGCACTCGCTAATAATGGATCGCTTTCCAATAGTCTATTTAAAACTTACTAAAGCTTGATTTACACTTTCAATAATCAGGGGTTAGTACCTATACAAAACAAATATTTAAGCACCTGCCTTTTAGCATTAGCGACTGCACGGAAAATCGAAGTGCTGTTCGCACCTGCCTGCTGGGCCAAAATATATGTACCGTAAACGCACTTGCCCCACACGTTGGGCGCCAAAAATCTATGTGGCGTAATTTACGCCGTTGAAAGGGGAAAACATAATCAGGGTATCGTTGTTCTCGATCATACCTCCGAGTGCTAACCACATTCAGGCTTGTCGACCCTTAACCATCAGCTGAGCGGGACCCATTGATTCCTAGCTCTAGCGGGAGATGTGGGGGGGGTTTTTGCTGTGGATAAGGATTGTTACGTCAAAGGTTTTATTATAGAGTCCCTCCTGAATCTACACAATGAGACGATCCTCATTCGAAACCAACACACAAAACAATGGTCTCATAATTAGTAATATATGAAACCAGGCAAAACTAAACTGCAAAAAAAAATTGAGAAACGAGAAAGCACGAATTAATTTTTGAGCCTGCAGGGGTGGCCTTGGCTGTTGTTCGCCACACCCTATATCTTTACCCTCCCAACCATGGTCCTTCTTGTAATCGTTAGCGAAAGACCCCAAAAGTATTTACGTATACATCAGTTTGTTAGTCTCCCATGCCATAAGTAAGAAAACTTAAAAATTCATCATCATTATAATAATTTTTAATAATCAAACAAAAATTCCTTTCCATATTTTTCAGTGTACATATCTCCAAATTCACAATAATAAACAAAATCCTAATATAATGATGTTTCTGCGTACATTTCAAGGCCTAATTTATTTATTTATTAATTTCTATACCCTATCATTACATAGCCTATTTTATTTACTTATGGTTAATATAATTATTTATTTAATCATTTAAAAAAAAAATTTTTCAGTGTCATTATAATTCTAATTTGTTTCGTTTAAAACAATGATAATGAGAAGGTGGTGCCTAATTATGATGCTATAAAATATTATTAAAATCTAACTATGCCCATTTAATTGTTTTTATTTTTTGTAGTTTTGGGTCTACATAATTTATTTATTTATTATTCGATTTTTTGTTTAGCTTCAACAACCTACATCGCACAATTACAATAAAACAGTTTCTATTGCTGAAAACAAGAAAATATGTATATGTAAAATAACAAAATAATTAGGTTTTAATTTTCTCAGTGTAGCGCATGTTTTGGCTTTACATTTAAATGCTTTAAATTTACGATGATAACATGAATTAGAATAAAAAGAGGAATTGGCAAAATAACAAAAATCAATCGATGCTGATAAGCATTAAAGCCGGTAATCAGCCTTTACACTGGGCGACATAAGTTGTTTTCTGTGTTCACTCACCCACTTTGTTGTTCTCGAAGAAGGCCTTCTTGTCGATGAGGTTTTGGTGTGTATTAGGGGAAAATTAAAAATTAAAAATATAGCCGCATGATCTTAATTTGTTTGTTTGTTTTGTTTTTTTTTTTTTTTTGATTAATATTTAAAATATGTAGAAGTTATTTAAATTTTTTTTTTTCAGTTACGTTTTCATATTTGATATTAATTATACTACATATTATTTTTTTTATTTTCCTGTGTTTTAGTTTTTTGTTTAGTTGTAAAATTTTTTATATTCTTACTGGCAACGAAACTTTTTATTGCACTGTACGATTTTAGTTGGATTTGCTAAGCTCACGCTCTTGTATTTTTTTTCCTATCATATTGACTGCTCATATGCATCACCATCACTACCACTGTCATTGTTTTTACCCCGTTTACATCTTTTACATGCCTATTTTAAATTTTATATTTCTTATCGGATTTGAGACACTTCATAATAATTGTAGCGTGTAACGTTAGAAAGTCTGACGGGTTACTGAGGATCTGAGCTGCGGGGGCACGCTATAGTATCCGGCTCTAGCTCGTCGGCTTTGGGGGTGGTGGTCTTGCTTGACCCAGACCTCTGCGCTTTATTATTAAAAGAATCGAGAATTGAGCGTGCTTGCGATAAAATAAAAGGAACTAGAACTAAACCGGAATAGAAAACAAATAAATTCAGAAGGAAGGAAAGAGAGGAAGACTAGAGATTTGAAGAAAGAAAGTAAAGGATTGAGAAAGCTAATTTTGCGAGAACACGGCTGTTGTTGTGCTCGCGGTATGCCCACCCAACCTATGATCACCTTCCTTTGGAGGCATAACTCCGGTGACCCCTTCGGATACCCTACTCTCACGGATTCATCAGCAGAGTTCAAAAAGTTTTAGTTTTAGGTATTCATGATTTTAATCGTCTTTTCTAATATTCTTATAGCTAGAATAATCTAGGAACATTGTAAGATAATAGTAGATATAGCTAAAGGAACAATAGATGTGGTAACATTGACCCTAAATAAAACTTAATCGAAATTTCTCTAAGTGTAGCTGATCTAAAGAGGTAATCATTTTTTTTTTAAATGAACAAAATTATACTAAATTCGCAGCTATATTTAGATTCACTTTAACTAACTGTAATTAAGTTTTAAAACTAATATTATTGCTGAAATTCATTTACTTGTTTCAAAACTAAGCTTCATTTTTAATCGAGATCAATTATAATAGATTCCGTAATCTAGATTTTATTTCTATTAGTTAACGTAATTGTTTTAGAGAAAAATGTAAGCTAAGCTCCGCACTGATTTCGAAAAGTTGCAAAAGATAATTCATTTCAATTTCAATTTAAGGAAAGCATTAAGTTAAGGTCACTTCTCTCATTCAATTTGTCGAAAGAACACAATACCATTGGTTATGTAACTCACTCAGGATAATTCCAACGAAGAAGATCGATCTCCGGCGTGGTTCACTGAAAAAGAAATTCGACAGACCCTTGCTTCCTTCAACTCTATAACTTTTCGATGCCATTTAGAACTGGCCTTAATTCATCGCTACTCTAACTTTAACTTTTCTCGATTTAAGAAACTTTATAGATAGTTAAACTAAATTAATTCGAAGAATTTAAATTAATTCAAAATTCACACATTAATTCAAAGTATGTTTTGCCTCTGGGCACTTTCTTCACAGTATTCCAGAATTGTATTCGATTTGTTGACATTTGATTCGCATTTGTCTCTCAAAAATAACTCTGCTTCGCAGCATACTTAAATTGTTTTAATTCGTATAGATCAGATCGGCTGCCACAAAAGCGAGAAAAAGTAGTTTGGCTAAGTTCGTTAGGCCATGCCAAAAGACAAAAATATTGAAGGGAGGTTAAGTCTGATCGACCACGGCAAAGGCACAAAAATATGGATGTGAGGTTAAATCAGACATGACTCGCAGGTCAAAGTTTCGCTACAGGAACCATGAAAACACAGAGAAATCCCTAAACGGCTCCTGGTAGAGATGCGTTGCTCGATCAGGCAACGATGCGCTGCAGGATTACTCTCCCTCGAAGTTTAGCCATGCTAATTAGACATCCTTACGGCTCGTAAGCCCCTCCTAGGAGGCCACCCGAGAGGGGTGCTCCTTAGGACGCTCTGGAGTTCAGCAGAAGTTCTCGATGCTTGTTCCTGAACCCTCTTTAGCTCCTTTTAAAGCTCCTTAACTCGTTACGAGATTACTGCGTCCCGAGTTGACAATTCCTTAACTCGTTATGAGTTCATTACGTGGGGCACGATCTGTAAATGTGATTTGATTAAGACCGTGTCGCACTGGCGGCGGCTATGGCGTACCTGTGCCCCAAATATAGTAATCCTGGGAGTTTCCTGCTCGGTTCTCCACTGATGATGATTACTGTGCCGACTAGGCGCCAGCAACGGCGGCGAGGAGCCCCGTCTGGGTCTCGGCAGCGCCGGCAAAAAGCTAAGTTTGCGATCTGCAGAAAATTCGAGGTTAAATATAACCAAAATACAGACGCAAGCTTACTCACTTTATAAAAATCACTTGTGGCACTTGTTCACCACTTTATCTAACCGGATGCCACTTCGCGATTTAATATTTCGCACTTTACAGGCTTTTTAACTTAATTTTCTCGAGTAGAGAGACGCACGTCCACTTCTGCTGCCGGTTCAATGAAAAAGAATGGCCGCAGGAAATGAACTTGACAGCCTGGTCAAAGGACAACAATCTGGCAACGCTTTTAAGCTTGCCATCGATACTTGATCGATATGGCTACACCGATCTATTTCTGATCTGGTAACGCTTCTAAGCTTAATATCGATACCTACTCGATATGGCCACACTGATCCATGTCAGATCTGGTAACGCCAACTTCAGGATCTCAAATTCAAATATTAATTGAAATTGGTTTAAATCTGAGATAAAATACTAAACAAATTCTGGTCTAGCCAATCGGGTAAGCACAAATCGAGACAAACTCGGTTCGTTTCTCAAACGAATTTTTTTAATGAATATTTCACTTTGCAGACGCTACAGGCGCCGTTACAAAGCCCCCCTGCCACAATCAGAATAGGGTAGTTTTTCCCTAGAGATACCGTAGGCTGATACCGCCTGGAGCGAGTTTACTGTCGAATATCCTTTGCGTGATAATTTCCCAGGACTCGACCTTGCAAATCTTCTAATTCATAATATGAACTTCCTAGCTTTTTCCTTACTCGGGCTTTCACAAATGTGGGCCCGAATTTAGCGTTATATCCGGTTGAAAGCAACTCTGTTTAAAATTGCGACGGAAAACTTCCTGTCCTACAGCAAAAGATACTTCTCGCGATCGCAAATTATACCGCTTTTCGTTCTGTTCGTGTGCTTTCTGCATTTGCTTAGTCGCATCTTCCCGAATCAATTCGAACGAATCTTGCCGATTGAACATTAATGAACGATCGTCTAACATGTTCAACTTCCTCAACAAGGAATATGTAGAACCTGTGGTTACCATATGTTGACCAAAAGCCATATAGTATGGAGTAGTCCCTATACTGGAATGAATTGAGGATCTTAAGGCACAACATATTTTATTAAGGTACTCGTCCCAGTCCTTTTGGTCCGGACGTAGATAAGCTCTTATGCCAGCGATAACAGAACGATTAACGCGTTCAGACGCATTGGACAGCTGTTAATGTATGCGATATTTCGTACTGCCGCATCAGTTTTTGAAATGCTTCGGAACGAAATTGAGAACCGTTGTCAGACACAACTGTTTCCGGAACTCCAAAAGTCATAAACAGCTCTCCTTCGAGATATTTAACTACGACACTCGCATTTATCTTCTTAACTGGTTTTAAGAAAATAAATTTAGAAAAATGATCGAGAACAATAAATATTCCGATATTTCCACTTCTAGAACGTGGGTACGGTCCAAGAAAATCAATGAAAATTCGCTGAAAAAGTCTAACCGTTTCTGGCGCTTTTCCCAAAGGCGGCCTAAGAACATGACTCGGTGACTTCGTAGACTTGCAAGTCTCACAAGAACTAATGTACGCTTTTACGTCAGGCACGAGTCGAGGCCAAAAATAGTATCTTCTCACTCGTTCAATAGTCTTATGTATTCCCCCATGAGACGCTAAAGGACTATTGTGCGCTTGAAACAGAACTTTAGATACTAAACCATTAGGTATCCATAACTTCCATGCATACTCATCATGCTTTTGTTCACCAGTTAGATGTTCTGCTTTTCTGTATACATATCCGTCTTCTGCTTTAAGATCCGGAAAGTTTGTTTTATTAGCATTAACCTTTGCTACCAAATCTTGATATTCCGGGGACTTAAATTCTTCTGAGTTTAAATCAATTAGTAAACCTTCTTGCAGATCTACAGCTGCTATTTCATCCTCGTTTACACGCGATAACGAATCAGGAACAACGTTCAAAATACCCTTACGATGTTCGATTTTGAAACGATATCTTTGCAGAGCTAATGCCCATCGAGCTAAGCGTGAGCTAAGGTCGTGATTGGACATGAGCCATTTTAACGAAGCATGGTCAGTTATGATTTTAAAATCATGACCTTCTACATAGGCTCTGAAGTCTCTCAGCGCTACTATCGCAGCTAAACATTCGTGCTCAGTCACAGTATAGTTGCGCTGAGCTTTATTCAACTTCTTTGAAATAAATGCTATCGGGCGCTCGTCTCCTTCTTCGGATACTTGCACTAGCACTCCACCAACTCCAGACTTGCTAGCATCACAATGAATGGCGAATGGTTTAGAAAAATCTGGGCTGCATAAAACCGGAGCTTGACTAAGGCGACTCTTTAACACTTTAAATGCTTCTAACGCTTCGGGTGTCAAGGAAAATTTTCGCTTTGTTGTCATGAGATCGGTCAACGGCGCAGCAATTGTTGCAAAGTTCGGTACAAATTTACGGTACCAACCACACAAACCCATAAAGCTTCTCAAGCCTCTCAGAGTTTTCGGCACCGGAAAATCAGTTATAGCCTTTACCTTTTCAGGGTCGGTTCGAATACCACCATCTCCTATTATGTGACCTAAATAGCAAACTCTCCGCATACAGAAATGACTTTTGCCAATATTGATCGTCAATCCAGCACGCTTGATTTGAACGGCTATTTCTCTGAGAACTCCCAAGTGACTCTCAAAGTCAGAAGAAACTACTAAAAGGTCATCCAAGTAGACAAACACTTCGTTCCTAAGATGCGCGGGAACGACTTTATCCATTAAACGAGACATGGTACTGGTGGCATTACATAGCCCGAATGGCATCACCTTAAATTGGTAAAGAGGCCTACCAGGGACTGTGAAAGCAGTCTTATCTCTAGACTGAGCTTCAAGTGGCACTTGCCAATAAGCATCTTTTAAGTCGAGACTTGTTATGAACTCGGCTTTAGGTAAGCGGCTTAAAATTCCGCTGATCTGGGGAAGTGGATACGCGTCTTTTTCAGTGAAACTATTGACCTTACGGCAATCTAAACAGATTCTCACTTTGCCTGGTTTGGTGACCATGACAATAGGTGAAGACCACGCGCTATCTGATTCCTCAATCACGCCTAGTTTTAACATTCTGTCAATTTCTTCATACATACTCTTCTCCACTGCAGGCGAAACTGGGAAATGCCGTTGTTTTATTGGTTTAGCATTCCCTACATCAATCGAATGAGTTATCAAGCTAGTCTTGCCAAGACCTTCATCGGTAAACGACGGAAAACATTTTATGACACTAGCTAGCTTTGACTCCATCTCTTCAGATAAGTCGTGTTGATCAACTCCGACCTTTCTGCCAACATCACTCGATTCGAGTTCTGATATCTGCAAATTTCTTCGGAAGAAGATTATACAGCCTCCAAAAGTCTATACCCAAGTAAAGATCTTGTTTTAGAGAAGGCACTATATAAATAGTTAAAGTCTTTGATACACTACCATATTCTACATCAGTTTTCATTCTGCCTACAATACGTTGTGGACTTCCATCTGCCGTGGTAGCACTAATATTTAGAGACTTATACGCTTTTTCTGTAGAAATTATCTCTTTAGCTAATTCACCGCCGAAACAACTAATGGAAGCACCGGAATCGAGTAACCCATAAACAGTACGATCGAGTACCCGAACAGGCAAAAATGGACGAAGATCTCTAGTTCCAGTAGGAATACCACATATATATTTCAATCCGAGAGTGCAGTTTTTGACATTCTGCCAAAACGTTCTGATTCTCCTAGAACTTCGAGATGTTGATTTCTGAGTACATGATTCAAGGTAAAAGCAAGGTATTTTTGTTTCAGATATATCTTTGATTTTACAATGCAGTAAACTGCCATTGTTAATTGGAACGTCAAGTGTTTTAGATGGTGTTGCTTCTAAATCTGCAACAACCTTTAATCGGTCATTGTTGACTGATGACGTGCGGCATTCGAAGTCTTCACTTTGTGTTGCAACTTCGTAATGCCGAATTGCGAGTTTTTTGTACACTTAACACAATTCGGTTTATAAGTGTTAGCTGCTCCACAGCCGTAGCAAAATACACGCTTTTCAGACAGACAATCTTGGTATCTATGCCCCTCTTTGCGGCAATTCCAACACACCAAGGAAAATGCGTCAACTTCTAAATCGTTATCGGATTCGAATTCAACTTGAGAATCTACTTTCGAACTTAACTCCGAGACTTCTCGTCGAAAAGGAGTTACTTTAGTGTAACCGTGCGAATGTTTGACATCGTCAAGAAAAGCTTCGCGTCGACGACATATTTCTCTCAATTCGGGAACATTTCCAATATCTACGTTCAGTAGTTCGTGCCTTATTTCAGGTCTTAAATTGTTCTTAAGAACACGTGCAAGTTTTCGGGAGGACCATGGTGTCTCCAATTGATCGATTAAAACGTTTACACTGTCATAAAAACTGTCGAAGGTCTCATTAGGCTTTTGTTTTCTGTTTCGTATTAACTCTTCTATGTCTACATCGTCTCTTCTTTGACGAAATTGACACCGTAATGCGGAACATAGCCTGTCCCAATGAACTTCGGAAACTGATTTGTGGTAGCGCCAATAAAACTCGTTGGCTTTACCCTCAAAGAGAACGCTAACATGCCTACAGAGAACTGGGAAGTTTCCTTCTAACGTTTGGTGCGTGAGGGCTTCTACTCTGTAGATAAAATTATCTATAGTTACACCTGATCCTGAATATTTGATTTTCCATCCGTTCAGGATGTGAACTACTTTGTCGGGTCTATTTATGAGATCAGACGAAGAACTTCTATGAGAAACTGGCGATCCAGTGTTAGTCATAAACCTATTTACATTAGGTATTTGTTCACCACCGCTAGTTTGTGGTTGGATGGCTTCTACTAACGGTGTAGGCGTAGTTGACCTTTCGTCACCATTAGCAGCAGAATTAGTAGGTGTTGCAATAATACTTTTAACGCTTTCAACCACGGTAGCTTTCACTAATTCGGCCATTTTCTCCGATAAAATCGTGAGAAATCTACGCTCCATGGCAAGTAAAGTAATAGCATTAACGTTATTAATTTGGTTGCTATCTAACCTAACTGACGTACTAGGCATATCCTCTGATGGATTTCTAGTTTCGAAAACCTCTGTTTGACGACTTCTAGATTGAGATCGTGTTTGTAACCCTTTATTTTCTGTTACTGGTCTACAATTGGTTTCGCAAACGGGACAGAAATCGCTTCTCTTAAAGTGTAGTTCTATACACTTCTTGTGGAACTCATGTTTACATGACGTTTTAAAAATGTCAGTTGCAGACTTGATCTCAAGTTTACACAACGGACAGACGGGCTTGGTTACTCCCTGAGAGCCTTGTCTGGAGAGTGATCTACTCCCATTTTAAGATAAGGTAACGATAGAGATAAGAGATAAGAGATTTCAAATAGCGATAATCAAGATACAATAACTCAAACCAACAACGAAATAAGATAATAGCAAATAATAATACAAAAAAAATATATATATAACAAAATCTTTTAGAAATTTGAACTCAATGCTTGATGTCCCCGTGTCGTAGGGTACCGATTTTATTAGTGAACTTTCTCGGAAAATATAGAATTTGAAGAAACAGAGTGGTGTGGTTCGCATCTTTAAAAAAATAGAACCAACAGAGAGGATGTCAAAATTTGCAAAAATATCAAACGGACAACGGCTTATTCGCAAACAAAACCTTTGTATTCCTGTTATAACTCTAACAAAATCTAACTCCTCTGAGGAGAAATGAAATTGAAATCTTACTGTTAGTCCTTCGTGGATAGAGTACGTCTATATGACAGAAACTCTATATTCCAAAGCGATTGAATCTTACAAAAAAAATTTAAATTCCCAGAGTCTTGTTTACGCAACGATTTGAAAAATTTGGACAGGGCCAGAAGATCAACCAAGGTTCGATTCATCTGTATTTTCCTCCACCCAATTCTTTCTCACCTTTGCGTAATGAGGAAAATCTTTATCGTTAAAATTTAATCGTGGCCAAGAAGAAAACCCAAAGTTCTCATTCCTTGTTTTCCTAATCAATTAACAAATGAACGAAAAAAATTTTGAGAAGAAAATTAAAGTTGAAAATTTGAAAGTATAGAAAAGATTTTTGAATTTATCTATCTGTGAGTCTCAATGAGGTATTACTGTACTCACTGAGGCCCCACGTTGGGCGCCACTTGTTTTCTTATTAATAATAAAATTATAACTGTAGCGTGTAACGTTAGAAAGTCTGACGGGTTACTGAGGATCTGAGCTGCGGGGGCACGCTATAGTATCCGGCTCTAGCTCGTCGGCTTTGGGGGTGGTGGTCTTGCTTGACCCAGACCTCTGCGCTTTATTATTAAAAGAATCGAGAATTGAGCGTGCTTGCGACAAAATAAAAGGAACTAGAACTAAACCGGAATAGAAAACAAATAAATTCAGAAGGAAGGAAAGAGAGGAAGACTAGAGATTTGAAGAAAGAAAGTAAAGGATTGAGAAAGCTAATTTTGCGAGAACACGGCTGTTGTTGTGCTCGCGGTATGCCCACCCAACCTATGATCACCTTCCTTTGGAGGCATAACTCCGGTGACCCCTTCGGATACCCTACTCTCACGGATTCATCAGCAGAGTTCAAAAAGTTTTAGTTTTAGGTATTCATGATTTTAATCGTCTTTTCTAATATTCTTATAGCTAGAATAATCTAGGAACATTGTAAGATAATAGTAGATATAGCTAAAGGAACAATAGATGTGGTAACATTGACCCTAAATAAAACTTAATCGAAATTTCTCTAAGTGTAGCTGATCTAAAGAGGTAATCATTTTTTTTTTAAATGAACAAAATTATACTAAATTCGCAGCTATATTTAGATTCACTTTAACTAACTGTAATTAAGTTTTAAAACTAATATTATTGCTGAAATTCATTTACTTGTTTCAAAACTAAGCTTCATTTTTAATCGAGATCAATTATAATAGATTCCGTAATCTAGATTTTATTTCTATTAGTTAACGTAATTGTTTTAGAGAAAAATGTAAGCTAAGCTCCGCACTGATTTCGAAAAGTTGCAAAAGATAATTCATTTCAATTTCAATTTAAGGAAAGCATTAAGTTAAGGTCACTTCTCTCATTCAATTTGTCGAAAGAACACAATACCATTGGTTATGTAACTCACTCAGGATAATTCCAACGAAGAAGATCGATCTCCGGCGTGGTTCACTGAAAAAGAAATTCGACAGACCCTTGCTTCCTTCAACTCTATAACTTTTCGATGCCATTTAGAACTGGCCTTAATTCATCGCTACTCTAACTTTAACTTTTCTCGATTTAAGAAACTTTATAGATAGTTAAACTAAATTAATTCGAAGAATTTAAATTAATTCAAAATTCACACATTAATTCAAAGTATGTTTTGCCTCTGGGTACTTTCTTCACAGTATTCCAGAATTGTATTCGATTTGTTGACATTTGATTCGCATTTGTCTCTCAAAAATAACTCTGCTTCGCAGCATACTTAAATTGTTTTAATTCGTATAGATCAGATCGGCTGCCACAAAAGCGAGAAAAAGTAGTTTGGCTAAGTTCGTTAGGCCATGCCAAAAGACAAAAATATTGAAGGGAGGTTAAGTCTGATCGACCACGGCAAAGGCACAAAAATATGGATGTGAGGTTAAATCAGACATGACTCGCAGGTCAAAGTTTCGCTACAGGAACCATGAAAACACAGAGAAATCCCTAAACGGCTCCTGGTAGAGATGCGTTGCTCGATCAGGCAACGATGCGCTGCAGGATTACTCTCCCTCGAAGTTTAGCCATGCTAATTAGACATCCTTACGGCTCGTAAGCCCCTCCTAGGAGGCCACCCGAGAGGGGTGCTCCTTAGGACGCTCTGGAGTTCAGCAGAAGTTCTCGATGCTTGTTCCTGAACCCTCTTTAGCTCCTTTTAAAGCTCCTTAACTCGTTACGAGATTACTGCGTCCCGAGTTGACAATTCCTTAACTCGTTATGAGTTCATTACGTGGGGCACGATCTGTAAATGTGATTTGATTAAGACCGTGTCGCACTGGCGGCGGCTATGGCGTACCTGTGCCCCAAATATAGTAATCCTGGGAGTTTCCTGCTCGGTTCTCCACTGATGATGATTACTGTGCCGACTAGGCGCCAGCAACGGCGGCGAGGAGCCCCGTCTGGGTCTCGGCAGCGCCGGCAAAAAGCTAAGTTTGCGATCTGCAGAAAATTCGAGGTTAAATATAACCAAAATACAGACGCAAGCTTACTCACTTTATAAAAATCACTTGTGGCACTTGTTCACCACTTTATCTAACCGGATGCCACTTCGCGATTTAATATTTCGCACTTTACAGGCTTTTTAACTTAATTTTCTCGAGTAGAGAGACGCACGTCCACTTCTGCTGCCGGTTCAATGAAAAAGAATGGCCGCAGGAAATGAACTTGACAGCCTGGTCAAAGGACAACAATCTGGCAACGCTTTTAAGCTTGCCATCGATACTTGATCGATATGGCTACACCGATCTATTTCTGATCTGGTAACGCTTCTAAGCTTAATATCGATACCTACTCGATATGGCCACACTGATCCATGTCAGATCTGGTAACGCCAACTTCAGGATCTCAAATTCAAATATTAATTGAAATTGGTTTAAATCTGAGATAAAATACTAAACAAATTCTGGTCTAGCCAATCGGGTAAGCACAAATCGAGACAAACTCGGTTCGTTTCTCAAACGAATTTTTTTAATGAATATTTCACTTTGCAGACGCTACAGGCGCCGTTACAAAGCCCCCCTGCCACAATCAGACTAGGGTATTTTTCCCCTAGAGATACCCTAGGCTGATACCGCCTGGAGCGACTTTACTGTCGAATATCCTTTGCGTGATAATTTCCCAGGACTCGACCTTGCAAATCTTCTAATTCATAATATGAACTTCCTAGCTTTTTCCTTACTCGGGCTTTCACAAATGTGGGCCCGAATTTAGCGTTATATCCGGTTTGAAAGCAACTCTGTTTAAAATTGCGACGGAAAACTTCCTGTCCTACAGCAAAAGATACTTCTCGTGATCGCAAATTATACCGCTTTTCGTTCTGTTCGTGTGCTTTCTGCATTTGCTTAGTCGCATCTTCCCGAATCAATTCGAACGAATCTTGCCGATTGAACATTAATGAACGATCGTCTAACATGTTCAACTTCCTCAACAAGGAATATGTAGAACCTGTGGTTACCATATGTTGACCAAAAGCCATATAGTATGGAGTAGTCCCTATACTGGAATGAATTGAGGATCTTAAGGCACAACATATTTTATTAAGGTACTCGTCCCAGTCCTTTTGGTCCGGACGTAGATAAGCTCTTATGCCAGCGATAACAGAACGATTAACGCGTTCAGACGCATTGGCTTGCGGCGAATGGACAGCTGTTAATGTATGCGATATTTCGTACTGCCGCATCAGTTTTTGAAATGCTTCGGAACGAAATTGAGAACCGTTGTCAGACACAACTGTTTCCGGAACTCCAAAAGTCATAAACAGCTCTCCTTCGAGATATTTAACTACGACACTCGCATTTATCTTCTTAACTGGTTTTAAGAAAATAAATTTAGAAAAATGATCGAGAACAATAAATATTCCGATATTTCCACTTCTAGAACGTGGGTACGGTCCAAGAAAATCAATGAAAATTCGCTGAAAAAGTCTAACCGTTTCTGGCGCTTTTCCCAAAGGCGGCCTAAGAACATGACTCGGTGACTTCGTAGACTTGCAAGTCTCACAAGAACTAATGTACGCTTTTACGTCAGGCACGAGTCGAGGCCAAAAATAGTATCTTCTCACTCGTTCAATAGTCTTATGTATTCCCCCATGAGACGCTAAAGGACTATTGTGCGCTTGAAACAGAACTTTAGATACTAAACCATTAGGTATCCATAACTTCCATGCATACTCATCATGCTTTTGTTCACCAGTTAGATGTTCTGCTTTTCTGTATACATATCCGTCTTCTGCTTTAAGATCCGGAAAGTTTGTTTTATTAGCATTAACCTTTGCTACCAAATCTTGATATTCCGGGGACTTAAATTCTTCTGAGTTTAAATCAATTAGTAAACCTTCTTGCAGATCTACAGCTGCTATTTCATCCTCGTTTACACGCGATAACGAATCAGGAACAACGTTCAAAATACCCTTACGATGTTCGATTTTGAAACGATATCTTTGCAGAGCTAATGCCCATCGAGCTAAGCGTGAGCTAAGGTCGTGATTGGACATGAGCCATTTTAACGAAGCATGGTCAGTTATGATTTTAAAATCATGACCTTCTACATAGGCTCTGAAGTCTCTCAGCGCTACTATCGCAGCTAAACATTCTTGCTCAGTCACAGTATAGTTGCGCTGAGCTTTATTCAACTTCTTTGAAATAAATGCTATCGGGCGCTCGTCTCCTTCTTCGGATACTTGCACTAGCACTCCACCAACTCCAGACTTGCTAGCATCACAATGAATGGCGAATGGTTTAGAAAAATCTGGGCTGCATAAAACCGGAGCTTGACTAAGGCGACTTTTTAACACTTTAAATGCTTCTAACGCTTCGGGTGTCAAGGAAAATTTTCGCTTTGTTGTCATGAGATCGGTCAACGGCGCAGCAATTGTTGCAAAGTTCGGTACAAATTTACGGTACCAACCACACAAACCCATAAAGCTTCTCAAGCCTCTCAGAGTTTTCGGCACCGGAAAATCAGTTATAGCCTTTACCTTTTCAGGGTCGGTTCGAATACCACCATCTCCTATTATGTGACCTAAATAGCAAACTCTCCGCATACAGAAATGACTTTTGCCAATATTGATCGTCAATCCAGCACGCTTGATTTGAACGGCTATTTCTCTGAGAACTCCCAAGTGACTCTCAAAGTCAGAAGAAACTACTAAAAGGTCATCCAAGTAGACAAACACTTCGTTCCTAAGATGCGCGGGAACGACTTTATCCATTAAACGAGACATGGTACTGGTGGCATTACATAGCCCGAATGGCATCACCTTAAATTGGTAAAGAGGCCTACCAGGGACTGTGAAAGCAGTCTTATCTCTAGACTGAGCTTCAAGTGGCACTTGCCAATAAGCATCTTTTAAGTCGAGACTTGTTATGAACTCGGCTTTAGGTAAGCGGCTTAAAATTCCGCTGATCTGGGGAAGTGGATACGCGTCTTTTTCAGTGAAACTATTGACCTTACGGCAATCTAAACAGATTCTCACTTTGCCTGGTTTGGTGACCATGACAATAGGTGAAGACCACGCGCTATCTGATTCCTCAATCACGCCTAGTTTTAACATTCTGTCAATTTCTTCATACATACTCTTCTCCACTGCAGGCGAAACTGGGAAATGCCGTTGTTTTATTGGTTTAGCATTCCCTACATCAATCGAATGAGTTATCAAGCTAGTCTTGCCAAGACCTTCATCGGTAAACGACGGAAAACATTTTATGACACTAGCTAGCTTTGACTCCATCTCTTCAGATAAGTCGTGTTGATCAACTCCGACCTTTCTGCCAACATCACTCGATTCGAGTTCTGATATCTGCAAATTTCTTCGGAAGAAGATTATACAGCCTCCAAAAGTCTATACCCAAGTAAAGATCTTGTTTTAGAGAAGGCACTATATAAATAGTTAAAGTCTTTGATACACTACCATATTCTACATCAGTTTTCATTCTGCCTACAATACGTTGTGGACTTCCATCTGCCGTGGTAGCACTAATATTTAGAGACTTATACGCTTTTTCTGTAGAAATTATCTCTTTAGCTAATTCACCGCCGAAACAACTAATGGAAGCACCGGAATCGAGTAACCCATAAACAGTACGATCGAGTACCCGAACAGGCAAAAATGGACGAAGATCTCTAGTTCCAGTAGGAATACCACATATATATTTCAATCCGAGAGTGCAGTTTTTGACATTCTGCCAAAACGTTCTGATTCTCCTAGAACTTCGAGATGTTGATTTCTGAGTACATGATTCAAGGTAAAAGCAAGGTATTTTTGTTTCAGATATATCTTTGATTTTACAATGCAGTAAACTGCCATTGTTAATTGGAACGTCAAGTGTTTTAGATGGTGTTGCTTCTAAATCTGCAACAACCTTTAATCGGTCATTGTTGACTGATGACGTGCGGCATTCGAAGTCTTCACTTTGTGTTGCAACTTCGTAATGCCGAATTGCGAGTTTTTTGTACACTTAACACAATTCGGTTTATAAGTGTTAGCTGCTCCACAGCCGTAGCAAAATACACGCTTTTCAGACAGACAATCTTGGTATCTATGCCCCTCTTTGCGGCAATTCCAACACACCAAGGAAAATGCGTCAACTTCTAAATCGTTATCGGATTCGAATTCAACTTGAGAATCTACTTTCGAACTTAACTCCGAGACTTCTCGTCGAAAAGGAGTTACTTTAGTGTAACCGTGCGAATGTTTGACATCGTCAAGAAAAGCTTCGCGTCGACGACATATTTCTCTCAATTCGGGAACATTTCCAATATCTACGTTCAGTAGTTCGTGCCTTATTTCAGGTCTTAAATTGTTCTTAAGAACACGTGCAAGTTTTCGGGAGGACCATGGTGTCTCCAATTGATCGATTAAAACGTTTACACTGTCATAAAAACTGTCGAAGGTCTCATTAGGCTTTTGTTTTCTGTTTCGTATTAACTCTTCTATGTCTACATCGTCTCTTCTTTGACGAAATTGACACCGTAATGCGGAACATAGCCTGTCCCAATGAACTTCGGAAACTGATTTGTGGTAGCGCCAATAAAACTCGTTGGCTTTACCCTCAAAGAGAACGCTAACATGCCTACAGAGAACTGGGAAGTTTCCTTCTAACGTTTGGTGCGTGAGGGCTTCTACTCTGTAGATAAAATTATCTATAGTTACACCTGATCCTGAATATTTGATTTTCCATCCGTTCAGGATGTGAACTACTTTGTCGGGTCTATTTATGAGATCAGACGAAGAACTTCTATGAGAAACTGGCGATCCAGTGTTAGTCATAAACCTATTTACATTAGGTATTTGTTCACCACCGCTAGTTTGTGGTTGGATGGCTTCTACTAACGGTGTAGGCGTAGTTGACCTTTCGTCACCATTAGCAGCAGAATTAGTAGGTGTTGCAATAATACTTTTAACGCTTTCAACCACGGTAGCTTTCACTAATTCGGCCATTTTCTTCGATAAAATCGTGAGAAATCTACGCTCCATGGCAAGTAAAGTAATAGCATTAACGTTATTAATTTGGTTATCTAACCTAACTGACGTACTAGGCATATCCTCTGATGGATTTCTAGTTTCGAAAACCTCTGTTTGACGACTTCTAGATTGAGATCGTGTTTGTAACCCTTTATTTTCTGTTACTGGTCTACAATTGGTTTCGCAAACGGGACAGAAATCGCTTCTCTTAAAGTGTAGTTCTATACACTTCTTGTGGAACTCATGTTTACATGACGTTTTAAAAATGTCAGTTGCAGACTTGATCTCAAGTTTACACAACGGACAGACGGGCTTGGTTACTCCCTGAGAGCCCTTGTCTGGAGAGTGATCTACTCCCATTTTAAGATAAGGTAACGATAGAGATAAGAGATAAGAGATTTCAAATAGCGATAATCAAGATACAATAACTCAAACCAACAACGAAATAAGATAATAGCAAATAATAATACCAAAAAAAATATATATATAACAAAATCTTTTAGAAATTTGAACTCAATGCTTGATGTCCCCGTGTCGTAGGGTACCGATTTTATTAGTGAACTTTCTCGGAAAATATAGAATTTGAAGAAACAGAGTGGTGTGGTTCGCATCTTTAAAAAAATAGAACCAACAGAGAGGATGTCAAAATTTGCAAAAATATCAAACGGACAACGGCTTATTCGCAAACAAAACCTTTGTATTCCTGTTATAACTCTAACAAAATCTAACTCCTCTGAGGAGAAATGAAATTGAAATCTTACTGTTAGTCCTTCGTGGATAGAGTACGTCTATATGACAGAAACTCTATATTCCAAAGCGATTGAATCTTACAAAAAAAATTTAAATTCCCAGAGTCTTGTTTACGCAACGATTTGAAAAATTTGGACAGGGCCAGAAGATCAACCAAGGTTCGATTCATCTGTATTTTCCTCCACCCAATTCTTTCTCACCTTTGCGTAATGAGGAAAATCTTTATCGTTAAAATTTAATCGTGGCCAAGAAGAAAACCCAAAGTTCTCATTCCTTGTTTTCCTAATCAATTAACAAATGAACGAAAAAAATTTTGAGAAGAAAATTAAAGTTGAAAATTTGAAAGTATAGAAAAGATTTTTGAATTTATCTATCTGTGAGTCTCAATGAGGTATTACTGTACTCACTGAGGCCCCACGTTGGGCGCCACTTGTTTTCTTATTAATAATAAAATTATAACTGTAGCGTGTAACGTTAGAAAGTCTGACGGGTTACTGAGGATCTGAGCTGCGGGGGCACGCTATAGTATCCGGCTCTAGCTCGTCGGCTTTGGGGGTGGTGGTCTTGCTTGACCCAGACCTCTGCGCTTTATTATTAAAAGAATCGAGAATTGAGCGTGCTTGCGACAAAATAAAAGGAACTAGAACTAAACCGGAATAGAAAACAAATAAATTCAGAAGGAAGGAAAGAGAGGAAGACTAGAGATTTGAAGAAAGAAAGTAAAGGATTGAGAAAGCTAATTTTGCGAGAACACGGCTGTTGTTGTGCTCGCGGTATGCCCACCCAACCTATGATCACCTTCCTTTGGAGGCATAACTCCGGTGACCCCTTCGGATACCCTACTCTCACGGATTCATCAGCAGAGTTCAAAAAGTTTTAGTTTTAGGTATTCATGATTTTAATCGTCTTTTCTAATATTCTTATAGCTAGAATAATCTAGGAACATTGTAAGATAATAGTAGATATAGCTAAAGGAACAATAGATGTGGTAACATTGACCCTAAATAAAACTTAATCGAAATTTCTCTAAGTGTAGCTGATCTAAAGAGGTAATCATTTTTTTTTTAAATGAACAAAATTATACTAAATTCGCAGCTATATTTAGATTCACTTTAACTAACTGTAATTAAGTTTTAAAACTAATATTATTGCTGAAATTCATTTACTTGTTTCAAAACTAAGCTTCATTTTTAATCGAGATCAATTATAATAGATTCCGTAATCTAGATTTTATTTCTATTAGTTAACGTAATTGTTTTAGAGAAAAATGTAAGCTAAGCTCCGCACTGATTTCGAAAAGTTGCAAAAGATAATTCATTTCAATTTCAATTTAAGGAAAGCATTAAGTTAAGGTCACTTCTCTCATTCAATTTGTCGAAAGAACACAATACCATTGGTTATGTAAATCACTCAGGATAATTCCAACGAAGAAGATCGATCTCCGGCGTGGTTCACTGAAAAAGAAATTCGACAGACCCTTGCTTCCTTCAACTCTATAACTTTTCGATGCCATTTAGAACTGGCCTTAATTCATCGCTACTCTAACTTTAACTTTTCTCGATTTAAGAAACTTTATAGATAGTTAAACTAAATTAATTCGAAGAATTTAAATTAATTCAAAATTCACACATTAATTCAAAGTATGTTTTGCCTCTGGGCACTTTCTTCACAGTATTCCAGAATTGTATTCGATTTGTTGACATTTGATTCGCATTTGTCTCTCAAAAATAACTCTGCTTCGCAGCATACTTAAATTGTTTTAATTCGTATAGATCAGATCGGCTGCCACAAAAGCGAGAAAAAGTAGTTTGGCTAAGTTCGTTAGGCCATGCCAAAAGACAAAAATATTGAAGGGAGGTTAAGTCTGATCGACCACGGCAAAGGCACAAAAATATGGATGTGAGGTTAAATCAGACATGACTCGCAGGTCAAAGTTTCGCTACAGGAACCATGAAAACACAGAGAAATCCCTAAACGGCTCCTGGTAGAGATGCGTTGCTCGATCAGGCAACGATGCGCTGCAGGATTACTCTCCCTCGAAGTTTAGCAGCGCAGCCATGCTAATTAGACATCCTTACGGCTCGTAAGCCCCTCCTAGGAGGCCACCCGAGAGGGGTGCTCCTTAGGACGCTCTGGAGTTCAGCAGAAGTTCTCGATGCTTGTTCCTGAACCCTCTTTAGCTCCTTTTAAAGCTCCTTAACTCGTTACGAGATTACTGCGTCCCGAGTTGACAATTCCTTAACTCGTTATGAGTTCATTACGTGGGGCACGATCTGTAAATGTGATTTGATTAAGACCGTGTCGCACTGGCGGCGGCTATGGCGTACCTGTGCCCCAAATATAGTAATCCTGGGAGTTTCCTGCTCGGTTCTCCACTGATGATGATTACTGTGCCGACTAGGCGCCAGCAACGGCGGCGAGGAGCCCCGTCTGGGTCTCGGCAGCGCCGGCAAAAAGCTAAGTTTGCGATCTGCAGAAAATTCGAGGTTAAATATAACCAAAATACAGACGCAAGCTTACTCACTTTATAAAAATCACTTGTGGCACTTGTTCACCACTTTATCTAACCGGATGCCACTTCGCGATTTAATATTTCGCACTTTACAGGCTTTTTAACTTAATTTTCTCGAGTAGAGAGACGCACGTCCACTTCTGCTGCCGGTTCAATGAAAAAGAATGGCCGCAGGAAATGAACTTGACAGCCTGGTCAAAGGACAACAATCTGGCAACGCTTTTAAGCTTGCCATCGATACTTGATCGATATGGCTACACCGATCTATTTCTGATCTGGTAACGCTTCTAAGCTTAATATCGATACCTACTCGATATGGCCACACTGATCCATGTCAGATCTGGTAACGCCAACTTCAGGATCTCAAATTCAAATATTAATTGAAATTGGTTTAAATCTGAGATAAAATACTAAACAAATTCTGGTCTAGCCAATCGGGTAAGCACAAATCGAGACAAACTCGGTTCGTTTCTCAAACGAATTTTTTTAATGAATATTTCACTTTGCAGACGCTACAGGCGCCGTTACATAATTCATTTCATAATTTGGCAATAATGATGATGTTTCGAGAGGGTTTAACTCTATTGGTATTTAATAAAAAAAATAAGATTTATATATTTATATTTATATATATATATGTATTTACACTATTCTGCATGTTTTTTTTTTTCGCTTTGAGGTCGGGTTTTGAAGATTTTACATTTTAACTAGTCGTGTATTTTATGAGTTGTTTTAACCCATTTCCTCGTCTTCGTTAACTTTTAATTTGTCACTAGATTTTAAGGGTTTTTAATTTTTAAATTTCTTTTTTTTTTAATCTGCACTGTTTTTTCACGTTTATTTTTGGGTCACTTTTTGTGGGTTTTTCTCTGCTCCAAGCTGTTGCGAACTCCATATGAATTTTCCCCAGCAGAGATAGCTGCTCCAGCCGCCTTTTTTGGCCAGAGCGGAATAGCGTAACCAATCTGCTCTGCTGCCTCGTTTAGCTACAGGAATTAAATAATTAATGTTGTGCAAACGAGCCCAGGAATTTTTTAGAAATATTTACCCAGTGCTTCCTTTTCTTGTATTTTTTTCTGCTCAATCGACCTAGCGATTTCTCGCCGTGTAGTCGAAGAAAATAAGCGTGACCTACACGTGCAACGAAAATATTATTATATGTCGATCGGCTTGGACATTTTTTTATAAAAAATATTTACCTTGCCGACACGGCAATCTTTGGCAGCCGGTAGATTGGCGTTTGTTGATGGCCTTTTTCAACCGATGCCGAAATAGCAGTGGGATTAGGGTCCGGAGCACATGTGCATATGCTCTCTTGTATATTTTCCCTGCTGGGTTCGGGACCAACTTCTCAGCTTGACGACTCCAATAGAAAAGATCGAAGCCAGAAGCTGGAGACCCGAAGAACCCTTCACCGATTTGCACTTCGGTATTCACCAGCTGGTGGTTTCAACTGTCATTTTAAGACGTTGCCAGATAAGAGGTCGATACTAATTATCGCTACTATTTTTAGGCGCGTATCATTTTAATTTAAAAAAAAAATACTAAAAAGTTTTTATATGGGTCCATTACAGATTCTGGCTGCAGTCACAAGTACCTCTTCCAGTGCGGAGGTGGAGGAGTCGATGTCGGTTTCAGTATTGAGCTGGGGAACTCACATACTTTTTGTATTTCATCCAATTGGTTCTGTGCGACGTCAGCCTATAGGGGCGATCCGTAGTTTCTGGGCTTTGAAGGAGGGTTATCAACAGCGGCGAGTGATCTGAAGAAAGGTCTGGAAGGGCCTTGGCGTTTATTAAATTTCGTGGGATGTTTTTTGTCACCGCGAAGTCAATTAGATCGGGTATCTTTCTGGGGTCTGCTGGCCAATATGTGGGGCTACCAGGGGAAACGTAGTCCAGCTTATTTCTCACATTGATGAGAGCGTTGTACAGTTGTCTTCCCTTGGGGGTCACGAGGCGGGATCCCCAATGCGTATGCTTGGCGTTGTAATCTCCTGCAGCTATAAATCGATCTCCAAGTGAGTTGTAAAAATCCATGAATTGACCTTCAGAGATTGTAAAGCGAGGTGGGCAGTAGACAGCAGCAATGCAAAGGTTGCCGTTACCTGACTGCACTTTAATGGACGTAGCTTGCAGGTAATTTGTTGCAAACCTTTGGTGGAAGTGGTGTTTGATGCGTTCTCTGATAAGGATGCCGGTCCCGCCGTGGGCTTTACCATCTGGATGATCTGTGCGGTAGAAGGTATAACCTCTTATATGAAAGTTGTATCTGCTTGTGAGGTGCGTTTCAACCAGTAGCATGGCGTCGATGTGGTTTTCGTTTAGAAATTGTGTTAGTTCAAGTTTATGCCGTGAGACGCCATTGGCATTCCACGTGGATATACGTAGATTGGACATTGATTATTTTGACTGTTGTGCTACGAGCAGCTGTATCACCATATTCTGATTCTGGACGAGCGTTTGCATGGTCGTTTTCATAAATGACATGAGTTCCATCATGCTTTGTTGCATGGTCACCATCATGGATTCCATGTTGTTTTGTGGCTGCTCTGGGGCCTGCTGAGCATTTACTGAGTTTGAGGGGAGTGGATTTTGCATACCTGTCCGTAGAGCTTCGGCGTAGGAGATGCCCGTGGGGGCATTTAGCAGACCAAAAGAAGATCTGGCTGCTTTGGCAAAAAATACATCTGGAGTAGTTTTTGAATTAAAATACACATTTTGTGTATTTTGTTGGCGTGTAGCTGTCGCTCTTCGCATGCGACTCTTCAGCTCCTTGTAGACCTCACAGCCTCTGTAGTTAGCTGTATGGTTTCCTCCGCAGTTTCCACATTTTTTCGTGTTGGGGTCTTCTTTGTTCGCAGGGCAGTGTGCGGAGTTGTGGAAGTCTCCACAGACTACGCAGACTGACCGAAGGGTGCAGTATGTCCTTGTATGACCATACTCCTGGCAATTCGTGCATTGCACAGGACCGTTGCGTTTCTTCCACGGTGATTCTTCGATGCAGTAGGAACTGCAACTTTTAGATCGGGTGAACTTCATTCTTCTTTAGGGCTTTACTGTCTGGCTCAAGTTCGACTTTGAAAAGAGGTTGCGGCTTTTTGTTTTTGTTGATAATGTTGCTAACATTCTTGGCAAAGAAACCCTTGCCTTTCAGGGCTTCTAGTATCTCGGAGGGGGCGACATCTGGTTCAATTCCTTTCAGCACTACTTGCAGCCCCTTGCTGCTTTTTAGTTGGTAGGTGTAAAAGCTCTTTTTTGCTTCCTGCAGGTAATTAGACACAGCTCGAAAGTGTTCTTCTGTTTTGGTTTGAACTTTGGTTTCGCAGATGTTCCCTTTAATAATCGGAACAACATGAAAGTTTCCGTCCCCGACCACCGCAACAATTTTGTTGACCAGGGCGTTTGAACTTTTCTCCCTTATATATATAGGTGGGGGCTTTGGCTGTTTTTGAGTCTCCTGCTCCAGCTCTGCTTCATTATTCTCACCAGCACCGATTTCGCAATATTGGTCGTTGGTTTAGTTGTTGCTGTTGCTTTTGATGCGTTTGCAGAAATTGCAGCTCTGCTTGTTGTTGGTGCGTCTTCCATCGAAGCCGCTGGTGGTGGGGTTTGGCATTGGGAGCTCCAAGATGTAGGAGCTGGAATAAGTAGGGCGGGAGAGCAAGGGCGCGCTCTCGTGCCGTCGGCGGTCAGTAGAGCCGGGTTGGGCTTGGTAGACGTTTTTTCTGCTTCGATATCGCGAGTTGAGAAATAAGAGAAAACACCGTTTCTTTGGTTTACAGAGGTTCTACGCTCATTCTTTTGATCGCCGCTCATTATTTTGAGCTTGTTACGCGTGGCACAATATAAATGAACTTTGCAGCTCAAAAACACGTCTCACGCACTAGTGTCCGTATGTCATACGCACTGTAGGGCTTGGCCTAGCTGACAGTACGTAGTTTAGAGTTCCGAATTTACTTTTTCACCATGAAAAAACACTTCGAGAATAAACCCCGCGTAGCGGTCGTCCGTAAGCACGTCTGCACTCGATGAAGGTCGAATGCGAAATGAACAAATTTACAATTGAGTATGCAAATGTATTAGCCTTGTAAAAACTAATATAAATACAAACTCTGAAGTGGATACAGGCATTATTAGGTGAGTTGTGAACTTTTTGTTTACAAATTTACAATTGAGTATGCAAATGTATTAGCCTTGTAAAAACTAATATAAATACAAATTCTGAAGTGGATACAGGCATTATTAGCTGCGCTGTGAACTTTTTGTTTACAAATTTACAATTGAGTATGCCGTGTAAAAACTAATATAAATACAAATTCGGAAGTCGATACAGGCATTATTAGCTGAGCTGTGAACTTTTTGTTTACAAATTTACAATTGAGTATGCAAATGTATTAGCCGTGTAAAAACGAATATAAATACAAATTCTGCCGTGGATACATGCATTATTAGCGGAGTTGTGAACTTTTTGTTTACAAATTTACAATTGAGTATGCAAATGTATTAGCCATGTAAAAACTAATATAAATACAAATTCTGAAGTGGATACAGGCATTATTAGCTGAGTTGTGAACTTTTTGTTTACAAATTTACAATTGAGTATGCAAATGTATTAGCCTTGTAAAAACTAATATAAATACAAATTCTGCCGTGGATACATTCATTATTAGCGGTGTTGTGAACTTTTTGTTTACAAATTTACAATTGAGTATGCAAATGTATTAGCCATGTAAAAACTAATATAAATACTAAATTCTGAAGTGGATACAGGCATTATTAGCTGAGTTGTGAACTTTTTGTTTACAAATTTACAATTGAGTATGCAAATGTATTAGCCTTGTAAAAACTAATATAAATACAAATTCTGAAGTGGATACAGGCATTATTAGCTGAGTTGTGAACTTTTTGTTTACAAATTTACAATTGAGTATGCATTGTAAAAACTAATATAAATACAAATTCTGAAGTGGATACAGGCATTATTAGCTGAGTTGTGAACTTTTTGTTTACAAATTTACAATTGAGTATGCAAATGTATTAGCCTTGTAAAAACTAATATAAGTACAAATTCTGCCATGGATACATGCATTATTACCTGAGTTGTGAACTTTTTGTTTACAAATTTCATTATTAGCTGAGCTGTGAACTTTTTGTTTACAAATTTACAATTGAGTATGCAAATGTATTAGCCTTGTAAAAACTAATATAAATACAAATTCTGCCGTGGATACATGCATTATTAGCGGAGTTGTGAACTTTTTGTTTACAAATTCACAATTGAGTATGCAAATGTATTAGCCGTGTAAAAACTATACACATTCCTAAGTGGATACATGCATTATTAGCTGAGTTGTGAACTTTTTGTTTACAAATTTCATTATTAGCTGAGATGTGAACTTTTTGTTTACAAATTTACAATTTAGTATGCAAATGTATTAGACGTGTAAAAACTATTATAAATACAAATTCTAAAGTGGATACATGCATTATTAGCTGAGATGTGAACTTTTTGTTTTCAAATTTACAATTGAGTATGCAAATGTATTAGCCGTGTAAAAACTGTTATAAATACAAATTCTGAAGTGGATACAGGCATTATTAGCTGAGTTGTGAACTTTTTGTTTACAAATTTACCCTTTTTTTTTTTTTTTCAGGCTTTGCTTTTATTTATTGAATCTTCTCATTTATGAGACTAACAATAAGTGTATCAAATCTTACAATACTACCTAACTAGCAGTCATGAGACTGGTACAGAGTAAATGGCCCTGAATAATTATGGCTGGGTTGGATGGTCGTTACGTAGTAGGCGGCTTCTTCTGGAAACTCGTATCAAGTCCCTTGCTAAAGGATTTGGATGGGTGGAGAGTTTTTCCTTGTAGGACGCTTTTTGTTTTTCTATTTCGTTCTTAACTGCAGGAATGCCGAGATCCCTGTGGATGGCTTTAGTGTGGAGTTGTAGAGCAGGACCTTGTAGTCCAGGGGCGATCGGGAGTTTATGAGCCAGTGGAGGCTGCTGGCTTTTAGTTTTAGATGAAGTTTCTTGCATTCAATATGTCTTCGCCATCTTAGGCGTCTGTCCAGGTGGACGCCCAGGTACGTTACCACGTTGACTTCGGGGATCAGTGTGCTGTTCAGGTAGAGCGGGGGGCATGTTTGTCTGTTGAGGGTGAACGTTATGTGCTTACACTTTTGTTCATTTATTTTAATACGCCAATCAGATAGCCACTTCTCGACTACCTTGAGGTGGTTGGCGAGCTGGGCTGTTGCACGGACTGGGCATCTGGAACGGCTGAGGATCGCAGTGTCATCAGCGAAAGTGGATAATGTTAGCTGGTCGCTTGTGGGTACATCCGCTGTGTATAGAACAAATAGGGTAGGCCCAAGTGCACTTCCTTGTGGGACTCCAGCTTCGATTGAATAGGTGCCGCATGTTGTTGCGTTGCACCTCACTGCGAAGACTCTGTTGTAGAGATACGACTCAAGTAATTTGTGTGTGTATACCGGCAAGAGTGTTTTTATTTTGTGCATGAGGCCGTTGAGCCAGACTCGGTCGAATGCTTGAGAAACGTCGAGAAATATCGCGCTGCAATATTCTCGATGCTCGAAGGCTGTGCGAATTTCTGATGTTATTCTGTTTACTTGCTCGATAGTTCCATGTTTTTCTCTGAAGCCAAATTGATGAACTGGGATAATGTTGTGAGCTCCCAGATAAGGGATTATGCGCTTTAGTAGGCATTTTTCAAATAACTTGGACAAGCATGATAGTAGACTTATTGGTCGGTAAGATGACGGAATCGTGTGGTCTTTTCCGGTCTTCGGTATCATTATAATTATAGATTTTTTCCATTTTGTTGGGTAATGGCCGAGACTTATGATCCCATTGAAGATTTTACAGATGACCTCAATAGCACAATTTGGAAGTTCAATTATCATTTTTTGAGTTATTAGGTCAACGCCGGGAGCCTTTTTCGGCTTCAGTTCCCTGATGACCTTCGTTATCTCGTTCGGACGAAATGATGCTGGAGTAGATTCCGTTTCAGTGTGGATTTGCGGTAGATCAAATGGATTTGCAGCAGGGTTCGGCTGGAAAACGCCCTGGAGATGTGAGGCAAAAGTTTCGGCTCTGTCTTTGTCGCTGCGGGCCCAGCAACCAGATGACTTTCTTATCGGGGTGATGGTTTCAGCCGGTGAGCTTAAATTTGGGTGAGCTCTCCATAAGGGATGCTTTGTGCTGGTTGGCGAGAGTTTTTCAATATATCTTAATTGTGCTTTTTCGGCATCTTGCTTCAGGGCCCGGCTTAGTTTGCGTGTGGCTTCATTTAGACGTTGCTTTGAGCATGGCGATCTATTGGTTTGCTACACCCGTCGCAGACGCCTCTTTTCTTGGATAAGCTGTTCAATTTGCTGGTTCGTTTTGAATTTGATTTTTTGCACATCCGTCTGTTGTGGTGTTGAGATTCTGGCTGCAGTCACAAGTACCTCTTCCAGTGCGGAGGTGGAGGAGTCGATGTCGGTTTCAGTATTGAGCTGGGGGGCTAGCTCAATGTGGGAACTCACATACTTTTTGTATTTCATCCAATTGGTTCTGTGCGACGTCAGCCTATAGGGGCGATCCGTAGTTTCTGGGCTTTGAAGGAGGGTTATCAACAGCGGCGAGTGATCTGAAGGAAGGTCTGGAAGGGCCTTGGCGTTTATTAAATTTCGTGGGATGTTTTTTGTCACCGCGAAGTCAATTAGATCGGGTATCTTTCTGGGGTCTGCTGGCCAATATGTGGGGCTACCAGGGGAAACGTAGTCCAGCTTATTTCTCACATTGATGAGAGCGTTGTACAGTTGTCTTCCCTTGGGGGTCACGAGGCGGGATCCCCAATGCGTATGCTTGGCGTTGTGATCTCCTGCAGCTATAAATCGATCTCCAAGTGAGTTGTAAAAATCCATGAATTGACCTTCAGAGATTGTAAAGCGAGGTGGGCAGTAGACAGCAGCAATGCAAAGGTTGCCGTTACCTGACTGCACTTTAATGGACGTAGCTTGCAGGTAATTTGTTGCAAACCTTTGGTGGAAGTGGTGTTTGATGCGTTCTCTGATAAGGATGCCGGTCCCGCCGTGGGCTTTACCATCTGCATGATCTGTGCGGTAGAAGGTATAACCTCTTATATGAAAGTTGTATCTGCTTGTGAGGTGCGTTTCAACCAGTAGCATGGCGTCGATGTGGTTTTCGTTTAGAAATTGTGTTAGTTCAAGTTTATGCCATGAGACGCCATTGGCATTCCACGTGGATATACGTAGATTGGACATAGATTATTTTGACTGTTGTGCTACGAGCAGCTGTATCACCATATTCTGATTCTGGACGAGCGTTTGCATGATCGTTTTCATAAATGACATGAGTTCCATCATGCTTTGTTGCATGGTCACCATCATGGATTCCATGTTGTTTTGTGGCTGCTCTGGGGCCTGCTGAGCATTTACTGAGTTTGTAGTGACCAGCTAAGCTTACACTTACAAAAACTTTTCGACCTACCCTCGCACTTAAAATTATAGGAACTTTTCCATAGCGAAAATAGCTAATAACTGGCTAAGACCAATCACGATTGACAATGATCATACGATTGAACAGTTAGTCTAAGTAAAGCTCTGAACCGCGGTTACTTGCAGTCAGCTTCCCAAAGCTTAATTCACTCTTTGATAAAAACCCTTTGGCAAACGTTTATGTTTCTCGGCGCGGCCAAATTTAAGTCAATATTACACGCGGTAATACAATTTATTAATTAAATAATCCGAGTGAAACCCAGAGTGGTATAGCCAGCTATAACTTCTCGTGTGAATTTGTGCGTGGAGAAAAGGTGAATAAGTGCAAATTTAGTGCGTTTCAATGCTAACTTAGCTTTCATAGGGATCCGGCTTCAGAGGCGTGACGGAGGCCTAGACCTCGAAAAGGCAGATTCCCCTGCTCTACGGCCGTCTTTAACCAATTCCGCCAACCGCCAGCAGTGGATCTCAGTTGACACCAGTTTCGCTCCATACTCAGCGGCCCGGACGGACTTAACCTCCGGCCGATGATTACATAACCGCCCACGTTTGGATGAGAGCGGAACCACCCCAAGTGGAAGACCTGAGCGCAGAAGACCAATTCCGCTGGCGCAGTTTTTTTATTAGACCGGAGCAGCTGCTTGGTTATCACCATCGGCAAGCTGCCGTGAAAACACCCCCTCGCTCCCCTCATCTGGCCGACGAAGGCCTAAGCTATTGATATACGCTTATCGCCAGCGCAGTGGATGCTGCCTAAGACCCGTTAGGATCACCTAGACGGACACCTGCCGTCGCGGGAGTTAACTTTTTATTTTCTTCTTGTTTTGATTATACCTTTCTTATATATTTCCGATTATTAATGATTTAAATACTCGCAGAGCAACTGGAGTATGGCATTCGGTAGAATTTTGACTTAGGGTTTGTAGGGGTCAGAGGGTAAGGGCAGGGAAAACAAATAGGAAAATATAAATAAGTATAATCGTAAGTTTAAATGATAGAACCGACCCATCGAAACGCATATGCCGCTACTAGAGTGTAGGGTAGCGCCTTCCAGAACATGCCGTTTTTCTTCTACCTGCATTCGCAGCGCCAGCGAAATCGTACGATTTTTTGCTTATTTTTCCTTCCTCCAGTCCTTCGCTCGCGAGCATCGAGAGCGCAAGAGAGGATTTGGGAAAAGTCCCGTAGCTTTTGGCTCGTTTGCTATGCAAGGCACGCTGCGTGTAGAGAAATTTTGTGACGCTCGCTCACTTGAAATTGAAAACCAGAGCAAAGCACACGCATCGTAGATCATTTTTACTATAATAATTCCGGCACGTGGATTATACAGTTTCAATCGAATTAATAGTAAAGTGCCAGCAAGAGACCAGTGACAAAACTTAATAAGTGTTGTGCACGAGTGAGAACGGGTAAATATTAACTACGGAACGGCAGAGTTTATAGTGTAGTTAACCCTTTTGTTGTGCAGGGCTAGTTTGGCGCTAGGCGACGGCTCTTACGTCCTTCGCTAAGCGTGGCGTATCGCCGGCGTGGCAGCCACACGCGGCAAAAGTTGGCGATCAGCGAACAAGGCGGCGCGGTGCAACCGAGCGGCCATAACCTTACTCTTTGGAAGCCCTACGGCGGCAGCGACGTCGACGTGCAGCCCAACGCTGTGCGACCGAGCGGCCATAACCTAACTTTTCGGAGGCCCTACGACGGCAGAGACGTCGACGTGCGGCCAACGCAGCACGTGCGCGTAACCCTACTTTTTGGGAACCTCTGCTTTGCCACGTCGGCTGCCAAGGAGCTATAGCGATCCGAGTGCGACCGCACTAAACCGGGAGCGAGAAATCTCCAAGAGTCAGACCAGAGGCGGCCTGTGTCTGAGTTCTCGGAGTAATGTAACCGGCCTCGTGCAGCCCCAACTAAGGCGATTCGGCTGTATGGACAGCGGCTAAGCATTACCTTTTCGAGCATAAGCCAGTAGGAACAGTGGAGGTGCAGCGAAGGTAGCTGAGCGGAGACTAGGCAGGAGCAGGCGCAGCCGGATAGAGAGCTCGCTTGAGCGGCAGGCATGTGACCTGTCGAAGAAGTTGGAGGCGCGTCGCGGTGAGCAGCGCGCTCCCGCTGGATGATTCCAGTAACCCGAAGGACGTAAAGTTTTGAGATCGATTAAATTTAGAGTAATGCGTAACATTAGATAGAAAGTAACTGATATTGTTGTTGCTTTTCTGCCGTTTAGCGTAATATGTGAATGCGAACGCGAGCGTCCCATTTAAATATCGTTTCTGAACTTTCCAACTAACAGCCATCAGCACCTGCAACTTCGATGGGCCCAACGAACCAGCAGCGGAGGATCTGAGCGTAAGTCAGTATATCGAAAGTAAATTGGCACCAAGGCCGCATATTTGATTTATTCTGTATATATATATATATCGATCGTATGTATAACTTAAACGGGATCCTAAGCGAGCCGCACATTTACGCGTTTGTTTATATGAATTTCAATTAACGTAGAGATAAATATCTAGGGATTAGATAAATTAAGAAAATGATTAATAATTATAAGAGACAGAATTATGAATTATCCTGAAGTTTAACGAAATAATAATGGAGTAAAAACGTATATCTTTGGTCTATGTTAATACAGCAAGTGGATGTCGAATTACTTCAGAATGAGCTAAGATCGAAAAGATGAACTTAGTTAAGGGGTAACACTTAAATTATCAGAGTTTACCACGGCAGGGAGGGTAAAGACGTGGGGGCGGATGACACCTCAGCCACCCACAACGCGAGTGTTCCTCTCTTATACCTACTCTTTAGGGTCCGTCCGTACGTCCGATTAATTCAACCGTTGACCAATCATTTAGTTTACAGAATGTGCACTTAAACTTTTATTACAGTAGTGAAAGGGTGTGACTTATAATCGGTGAGGAAGGCCCACGCCATATCCGACGAGCTTTGAACCGAGCATAGCAAGAAGTGCACAAATACCGATCCGATTGTACACTGGAAAACCCACAGTATCTAGTGAGCACTGCCTCTTGGCTACTACATAAATAAAATGGCGCCCAACGTGGGGCCAAAGACCGTTATCTGCATTTGAGAAATAAGAGGAAGAAGAATATCAAGCTATAGTGCAACTCGCAGGAGCCGCAAATACCTATTGTTTTAGGTGCAGGACCCTCGAGTGGTTTTAGCCCATGAAAATGCTCGACTATCCATCCAAAAGAATTTTTTTGTAATTAATTTAATCAGCAGAAATTGTTACTATTTCATACTAGAGATTTGCTAGTTGCGAGTTGAGGACTTCTTAGCCGGAATTGCGTCTTCGATTCGAGATCTTACGGATCAAGGCGACCGCAACGAACCCACTCACAGGCGCAAAAACTCGAGCCTGAAATTAGTTAGGTGGATCAAACTCCCGTTCAATAGGTAGAGGGAAGCGAATTCGGAATTAGTAGCTTGGAATAGCGATATGTTATCAAAACTTCGTGGTACTATCGACCAGTGCTAACCGAGCGCAGAATACTATCCAAAGGCGACAGTTTAGACTACTGGCAAAAGGTACTGTACGCGTATTTAGGAATATCAAGTGGTCAGAGGAACTTCGATGGATGACCAATACAGCGAATACAAACCTACAAAGCCGCAACAATATAGACAATATTAGTATAGAGTTGGTTAGGAGAGAACGCTCAGCAAGAAGGTATTCGACAGAAACTAGCTGGAAAAACAAAGACCATAATTTGAAAATATTAAGCAACCAATAACAGTTACAGAAGAAGAAAATGCCTATTCATCATAGCTTAGAGAATTTAGCAGCCGCTTCTAATAATGACGAGAGTGTTTGCATTCTATCCACACGACCTTTAAGCGTGATCGATCTGACAGCAGCTTCTCCTTGTAATCATCGATTTCATCATCAATGTATTAGAGATCACTTGTCAGTAACGCACTCGTGTCCGACTTGCAATCAACCATGCACGGTGCAGCAGTTGTCAGTATCGAACAATAACTTATTAGCCGAATTGGCAGATGCAGAACAAAGATCCGAGTCAGGAAGAGCACCCAATGAATATGACGCTGGCAAAGGCAGCAGCAATCTTATCACAAACCGAGGCCGTAACAGGAATGAACCAAGAAGAGGTCGAAGTTTGGGGCAACGCAGAGGTATGGTTACTAGGTCTCAGCAACGTAGTAACGTGGCGCAGCAGCGCGATAGAAGCGCTAATACACCATCAATTCTCGATTCATCTAGAGCAGAGAGTGTCGAAGAAATAGGTAGAGTAGTTCAAGCAGCAATGGAGTCTCAGCAACAGAAGCTTATGCAGGATTTGACTCGTTTCATACAATCACAGATATCGAATTTGCAGCTCGAACAGAATGCCCAATCCCCGAGTAGGAGAAGCATGAACAATGTAACACAGGGACAAGCTTTCGCAGTAGGTCAAACTCAGCCAGGGTCAGGATTGAACTTACCGAACAGGGAGCAAAACGAGAGATTAGGGAATCGACAATCTAGTCGAAACTCTGAGAGGTCGCACACTTCGGTGCAGCCGGAGAAGGTGCCCGGTATTATCCAGAGTTGGCACATCAAATTTGATGGAGCCAAAGATGGCTTGCAGACAGAGGATTTTCTGTACAGAGTACAAGCACTAGCCCAACAAAACTTGAACGGAGATCATCAGCTTCTTTGTGATCACCTACATCTGTTCTTTACCGGCAAAGCGAATGAGTGGTATTGGAAATTCCACCAAGCATGTACGAATTTTACATGGGCAGAGTTTTGCAGGGAATTTAGACAGAAATTTCGAGATGTGGATACAGACATGGACATATGGGAATCTATCAATAGTAGGCGTCAAGCAGACAGGGAACCATTCGAAGAGTACCAATTCCAAATAGAAAAGTTGGTTTCGCGCTTGAGTACGACATGCGAAGCCATCGCTGAGGTACGAGTTGATGCATTTGCGCATAGATTCCTTAGTCACCTTAAGGGAAGAGATACGAACGCACGAGCAGTTTTGTAAGCAGAATAGACCGCAGCAAGGGAAGAACCAAGTCGGAACACGACCTTATATTGCTCAACTAGAACAGGAATCCGAGGATGTAGGTCGAGAAGATGTGTCAGCCCTACAGACTAATCAGATAAGATGTTGGAACTGCGATAAGATAGGCCATAGGTTCGACGAGTGTCTCGAAGTTCGCAGCATCTTCTGTTATGGATGCGGAGCCAAAAACACTTTTAAGCCCAACTGTCAGCACTGTAGACCATCGGAAAACCGACAAAGGGATGCGTCGGCCAAAATCCACGCGTCGCATCCGAAACATTAAAATCCAGTAGTGGTACGCAGACAGAACCGTGTGAAGTTTTAAATCTGCAAGAAGTACACCCAAACACAGCAAAAGTTAACCAACCGTATCATATACGTGAAGCACAGTACGCTGAAGCCAGACGAAGAATATTCGCAGACGTTTGCAGCAGTATTGACACTCGCAAACCCGGACGTTCAACACTAAGAGCACGATCATTTTGGAACAAGGTTCGAAAGAACCGGAAAAAGTTGATAGCAGCAGTTTTTATGAATTCCGATAACCGTTTATACACGGAAATCGATTTAGTGGGTAAGCGCTATGTGGCGTTACTCGATTCAGGAGCAACGATAAGCTGTATCGGAGGCAACGCTGCTAGAGACTTAGTTCAGAACCCAAATTTACGAAAATGTTCAGGTCGCATTAAAACCGCGAATAACTCCGAGTGCTCAGTCGTAGGCAGACTCGTGGCAGACATCAATTATCGAAATCGTACACATCCAGTCGAATTTTTTGTGATCCCAGGGCTGAAGCAAGATATATATCTGGGAGTTGATTTCTGGCGAGACTTCGGTCTATTGTCCAAAATAATGGAAGAGACCGGAAGTGTAGCTGAACTTGACGTAGGGCGAGACGAAGATCCGGACGATAGCCCGAAAACGCATGTCCTTTCGATCGAGCAACAGAAGAGGCTAGAGACTGTAATCTCTAAGCTTCCCTCTTACGAGTCTGAAGGATTAGGTCGAACTCAACTAATTGAACATTCCATAGACGTTGGTCAAGAGAAGCCGGTAAAACAGAGGCATTGGCCCATCTCACCAGCTAAGGAGAATCTTGTGTTTGCCGAAGTACAGAATATGATCATGAACGGAAAGGACTATGAATTACTAAGAAACATTAAGTCGTTACAGGATGATACTTTGTTGAAAACGCCTGATGTCATGCAGCTAGCACGTAATCAAGCACAGAAGAAAATTAAGGAAACGCATGAAAACAATGCAAAAGTTTATAATTTGCGCTCGCGTTCAGCATGTTTTAAAGTCGGTGACACTGTGTATGCCCGTAGTTTTGCGCAAAGCAATGCGGCTAAACAATTCAACAGTAAGCTGGCTCCAGTCTTTATGAAAGGGACAGTTACTAAGAAGCTTAGCCATATTTACTATGAATTAGAAAACGATGTCGGGAAATCCTTAGGGGTGTATCACCTGAAAGACATAAAGAGCTAGAACGATTCTTGTCTGACCTTTTTCAGTTAAAACCTCTTCGAGTAGGACTCTCGATGAGTTAACTGTGGTGTAGGGGTCAGAGGGTAAGGGCAGGGAAAACAAATAGGAAAATATAAATAAGTATAATCGTAAGTGTTCACGCCAGAAAGGCGCTCAATTTCGGGAGGCAGTGTGATCCCGAACGCTCTCCTTTTCTCTCCCTCTTCCTCCGGACTTCCAGTCCTAGAGCTTCTAATCCGCTCTCCCTAGCTTTAGTTTTTGTTCTTTGTATTCAGTACCAATTTACCTACGACTAAATAAACATCCCGACGCACGTCGCGTAAAACCCCGACAAGTTCTACGTGTTATTATTTATCCGAGTGCATTTCAGCTTAAAGCCGCCCCCCTCCAACATTTGGTCCTTCGAGCCGGATATCATCCACCAGCAGCTCCGGTGGCTTTAACACCGCACCAGATAAGTTCATTACATTATTGCTGCCGGTCATACAGTTAGGTTTTGCGAAACTCAATTCGTCTTAACTTCTCTGTATGATTATTGTCTAAATCCAAGTCCGATTAATCCGACACACGGCAGCATAATAACTTCCAATTCCAAATTCAAAATAATTCGGTTTCCAAATTTTCTACATTTGTGTCAAATTTCTGTGCCGAAATCCAAAAGTTTAAATAAATGCAATAGCCACAGTGAGAATTTAATTCCAATAGTTCTCAATTCCTCTTCGTTAACTGTGTTCCTGCTAGCATTTATTTACATTTACATACATATACAGTCCACTCCATAAGACTACGATCACTGTCAACATTGACATTTCCCCAAATCGAGAAATTATATCCAAATAATTTCTATACAAGGTCTTCGTTCCAAAATTCCGAAAGTGTTTGTTTAAATAAATGCCTAAGCCACAGTAAAACTTTCCAATTTCGAATTATTCTTAATTCCTTCTCGTTTACTGTGTTCCCGCTAGCATTTATTTACATTACATACATACTACAAATACAGTCCACTTCACTCCGAAACTTATATTTACAAATTTATTTAATAACTGTCCGCAGCTACTAAAATTACAAATTTATTTAATTCGTACATATATTGTTGTTTTTTTACTCCCTCGCTCTATTCTGAGCTGCAATACGTATTTACATACATACATAATCGTCTGCATACGACGCTCCGATATTTGGCAATTTTTTCCGCCTCTCCTTATCTCCGCTATTTTGCACTTGCATACGGCAAGTGCACAAATATACACACACACACGTATTGGTTCCGAAATACAGCACCGGTCAATCAAATAAGACCAGACAAATAAAATAATTTTAAATTATTTTATATTAAAATTCCAACTAACCGATTAAGTTAGAAATCCAAGTGTGCTTCCATATACACATTAGTGTGACCGTATTTTCGTAATTCCGTATTTAATTCAAATATTCTCGATTTGAATTTCTTACGAGAAAAATACAATTTTCCACAAATAATAATTATTTCAAAAATAATTATTACGAGTCCGATTGGTTCCTAAATTCCCAATCCAACTTCGACCTATAAATTATTTTGTAATATATACCTATTTATAGTAAAAATTATAAAGAAATATCCAGAATGGCTCCTTCAATTTTAGACAAATTTACGTTGATCTGTGACCGTCTGAGTCACTTCGAGTCCAGAGTCTGCAATCCAGCAGCACCCACTCCATCCAAGTACTCTTGTCAAATCCATCTCGACCAAGTCCGAGCGCTATGGGACAAGGTCGAGACAGAGTACGAAGCTTGTTCAGAGCTAATTTCAGTTGGTTTAGAGGGCGCTGCAGACATCTTGCCTACTCTTAAGGCAAAATACGACTACTCCTATTTTATTTACGGACGGTGTGCCGCCCAGCTCATGGAACAGATCGATACGATCTCTGCTAAAGCAGCTCCAGTCCAACCTCCTGCGCCCCAAAATTCCTTTCCGTCTGGCTGTCGGCTTCCTCCGTGCGAAACGGAAGTTTTCTCGGGCGATTATCTTCGCTGGCCGACTTTCCGGGACCTTTTCACAGCGGTCTATATCGACAATTCTACGCTGACCCCTGTAGAAAAGTTGTTCTATTTAAATGCCAAGACTAGTGGTGAAGCTCATTCTATAGTTTCCAATTCGCCACTCACCAATGACGGTTTCCGCTCAGCATGGGGAAACCTAACTGAGCGTTTCGAAAATAAACGCGCGTTGGTGAACAGCCAACTGAAGAAATTACTAAACATACAATCCATCGAACGCGAATCCTCGGCAGCCTTGAAGGAGCTGCAGAATACAATTCAAAATTGCCTCACATCCCTAACTCTGTCCGGCCTTCCTACGGATAATTGGGATTGTCTATTGGTTTATTTGTGTTCCACGAAGCTTCCAAAGCTGACGCTCTCATTATGGGAGCAGTCCTTACCAAATAAAACCGAAATTCCGACGTGGCTAGAATTAGATTCTTTCCTTACTGAGCGCCATAGAACTCTGGAATCTATAAATTCTATTCAACCTCCTACGATACGCCTCAGTCCGTCCAACCCGACAAAATCCATCGTGGCACCGCGAGTACTAAAATCCTTTAGTACGCGGATTGTTCCCATATCCAAAAGATGCGATTTGTGTTCTGCAGAGAACCATCCAGTGCGTAAATGTCCACGCTTCCTCCAGATGACGATAGAAAATCGAACTTCGTACATTGAGAAAAAGCAGTTGTGCTTAAATTGCTTTGCAAGCGGTCATCCACTCCGTAATTGCACAAGCGCCCACAGCTGTCTTACGTGTCACGGTCGGCATCAAACATTGTTGCATCCAAGCAACACTTTATCCAGTGTTCCGAATCCTCGTGATGACGCACCACAAATTCCTGCACCCATCCAAAGAATTTCCTCGTTCTCCACACGAGTGACTACTTCGGCCGATTCCAATTACTGGGTTCCGTACGACGACAGCAAGAGCAGACGTTCCCGAGGTATTTTATCCTACCAATGCCGAGTCTGCAAAGGGAACCATCCTCTTCGGAAGTGTCACCGTTTTCTCCGGCTTGATGCGAAGAAACGGCTCCAGACAGTCATCGACAGGAAGTACTGCGTCAACTGCCTGGCCCACCACCATTCCGGAGGATCCTGTCGAAGTAGCGACCGATGCCAGTCGTGTGGACAGGATCACCACACCCTTCTACATGCCGACGAACGCTCAGCGTTATCCTACGCTTTCCAGAGCTAATACTTCCTGGTACTTTTGCTGCGTATCCTCGCAAGGGGGGGAGAATGTTCACGCCAGAAAGGCGCTCAATTTCGGGAGGCAGTGTGATCCCGAACGCTCTCCTTTTCTCTCCCTCTTCCTCCGGACTTCCAGTCCTAGAGTTTCTAATCCGCTCTCCCTAGCTTTAGTTTTTGTTCTTTGTATTCAGTACCAATTTACCTACGACTAAATAAACATCCCGACGCACGTCGCGTAAAACCCCGACAAGTTCTACGTGTTATTATTTATCCGAGTGCATTTCAGCTTAAAGCCGCCCCCCTCCAACAGTAAGTTTAAATGATAGAACCGACCCATCGAAACGCATATGCCGCGACTAGAGTGTAGGGTAGCGCCTTCCAGAACATGCCGTTTTTCTTCTACCTGCATTCGCAGCGCCAGCAAAATCGTACGATTTTTTGCTTATTTTTCCTTCCTCCAGTCCTTCGCTCGCGAGCATCGAGAGCGCGAGAGAGGATTTGGGAAAAGTCCCGTAGCTTTTGGCTCGTTTGCTATGCAAGGCACGCTGCGTGTAGAGAAATTTTGTGACGCTCGGTCACTTGAAATTGAAAACCAGAGCAAAGCACACGCATCGTAGATCATTTTTACTATAATAATTCCGGCACGTGGATTATACAGTTTTAATCGAATTAATAGTAAAGTGCCAGCAAGAGACCAGTGACAAAACTTAATAAGTGTTGTGCACGAGTGAGAACGGGTAAATATTAACTACGGAACGGCAGAGTTTATAGTGTAGTTAACCCTTTTGTTGTGCAGGGCTAGTTTGGCGCTAGGCGACGGCTCTTACGTCCTTCGCTAAGCGTGGCGTATCGCCGGCGTGGCAGCCACACGCGGCAAAAGGCGATCAGCGAACAAGGCGGCGCGGTGCAACCGAGCGGCCATAACCTTACTCTTTGGAAGCCCTACGGCGGCAGCGACGTCGACGTGCAGCCCAACGCTGTGCGACCGAGCGGCCATAACCTAACTTTTCGGAGGCCCTACGGCGGCAGAGACGTCGACGTGCGGCCAACGCAGCACGTGCGCGTAACCCTACTTTTTGGGAACCTCTGCTTTGCCACGTCGGCTGCCAAGGAGCTATAGCGATCCGAGTGCGACCGCACTAAACCGGGAGCGAGAAATCTCCAAGAGTCAGACCAGAGGCGGCCTGTGTCTGAGTTCTCGGAGTAATGTAACCGGCCTCGTGCAGCCCCAACTGAGGCGATTCGGCTGTATGGACAGCGGCTAAGCATTACCTTTTCGAGCATAAGCCAGTAGGAACAGTGGAGGTGCAGCGAAGGTAGCTGAGCGGAGACTTGGCAGGAGCAGGCGCAGCCGGATAGAGAGCTCGCTTGAGCGGCAGGCATGTGACCTGTCGAAGAAGTTGGAGGCGCGTCGCGGTGAGCAGCGCGCTCCCGCTGGATGATTCCAGTAACCCGAAGGACGTAAAGTTTTGAGATCGATTAAATTTAGAGTAATGCGTAACATTAGATAGAAAGTAACTGATATTGTTGTTGCTTTTCTGCCGTTTAGCGTAATATGTGAATGCGAACGCGAGCGTCCCATTTAAATATCGTTTCTGAACTTTCCAACTAACAGCCATCAGCACCTGCAACTTCGATGGGCCCAACGAACCAGCAGCGGAGGATCTGAGCGTAAGTCAGTATATCGAAAGTAAATTGGCACCAAGGCCGCATATTTGATTTATTCTGTATATATATATATATCGATCGTATGTATAACTTAAACGGGATCCTAAGCGAGCCGCACATTTACGCGTTTGTTTATATGAATTTCAATTAACGTAGAGATAAATATCTAGGGATTAGATAAATTAAGAAAATGATTAATAATTATAAGAGACAGAATTATGAATTATCCTGAAGTTTAACGAAATAATAATGGAGTAAAAACGTATATCTTTGGTCTATGTTAATACAGCAAGTGGATGTCGAATTACTTCAGAATGAGCTAAGATCGAAAAGATGAACTTAGTTAAGGGGTAACACTTAAATTATCAGAGTTTACCACGGCAGGGAGGGTAAAGACGTGGGGGCGGATGACACCTCAGCCACCCACAACGCGAGTGTTCCTCTCTTATACCTACTCTTTAGGGTCCGTCCGTACGTCCAATTAATTCAACCGTTGACCAATCATTTAGTTTACAGAATGTGCACTTAAACTTTTATTACAGTAGTGAAAGGGTGTGACTTATAATCGGTGAGGAAGGCCCACGCCATATCCGACGAGCTTTGAACCGAGCATAGCAAGAAGTGCACAAATACCGATCCGATTGTACACTGGAAAACCCACAGTATCTAGTGAGCACTGCCTCTTGGCTACTACATAAATAAAATGGCGCCCAACGTGGGGCCAAAGACCGTTATCTGCATTTGAGAAATAAGAGGAAGAAGAATATCAAGCTATAGTGCAACTCGCAGGAGCCGCAAATACCTATTGTTTTAGGTGCAGGACCCTCGAGTGGTTTTAGCCCATGAAAATGCTCGACTATCCATCCAAAAGAATTTTTTTGTAATTAATTTAATCAGCAGAAATTGTTACTATTTTATACTAGAGATTTGCTAGTTGCGAGTTGAGGACTTCTTAGCCGGAATTGCGTCTTCGATTCGAGATCTTACGGATCAAGGCGACCGCAACGAACCCACTCACAGGCGCAAAAACTCGAGCCTGAAATTAGTTAGGTGGATCAAACTCCCGTTCAATAGGTAGAGGGAAGCGAATTCGGAATTAGTAGCTTGGAATAGCGATATGTTATCAAAACTTCGTGGTACTATCGACCAGTGCTAACCGAGCGCAGAATACTATCCAAAGGCGACAGTTTAGACTACTGGCAAAAGGTACTGTACGCGTATTTAGGAATATCAAGTGGTCAGAGGAACTTCGATGGATGACCAATACAGCGAATACAAACCTACAAAGCCGCAACAATATAGACAATATTAGTATAGAGTTGGTTAGGAGAGAACGCTCAGCAAGAAGGTATTCGACAGAAACTAGCTGGAAAAACAAAGACCATAATTTGAAAATATTAAGCAACCAATAACAGTTACAGAAGAAGAAAATGCCTATTCATCATAGCTTAGAGAATTTAGCAGCCGCTTCTAATAATGACGAGAGTGTTTGCATTCTATGCACACGACCTTTAAGCGTGATCGATCTGACAGCAGCTTCTCCTTGTAATCATCGATTTCATCATCAATGTATTAGAGATCACTTGTCAGTAACGAACTCGTGTCCGACTTGCAATCAACCATGCACGGTGCAGCAGTTGTCAGTATCGAACAATAACTTATTAGCCGAATTGGCAGATGCAGAACAAAGATCCGAGTCAGGAAGAGCACCCAATGAATATGACGCTGGCGAAGGCAGCAGCAATCTTATCACAGGAGGCCGAGGCCGTAACAGGAATGAACCAAGAAGAGGTCGAAGTTTGGGGCAACGCAGAGGTATGGTTACTAGGTCTCAGCAACGTAGTAACGTGGCGCAGAAGCGCGATAGAAGCGCTAATACACCATCAGTTCTCGATTCATCTAGAGCAGAGAGTGTCGAAGAAATAGGTAGAGTAGTTCAAGCAGCAATGCAGTCTCAGCAACAGAAGCTTATGCAGGATTTGACTCTTTTCATACAATCACAGATATCGAATTTGCAGCTCGAACAGAATGCCCAATCCCCGAGTAGGAGAAGCATGAACAATGTAACACAGGGACAAGCTTTCGCAGTAGGTCAAACTCAGCCAGGGTCAGGATTGAACTTACCGAACAGGGAGCGAAACGAGAGATTAGGGAATCGACAATCTAGTCGAAACTCTGAGAGGTCGCACACTTCGGTGCAGCCGGAGAAGGTGCCCGGTATTATCCAGAGTTGGCACATCAAATTTGATGGAGCCAAAGATGGCTTGCAGACAGAGGATTTTCTGTACAGAGTACAAGCACTAGCCCAACAAAACTTGAACGGAGATCATCAGCTTCTTTGTGATCACCTACATCTGTTCTTTACCGGCAAAGCGAATGAGTGGTATTGGAAATTCCACCAAGCATGTACGAATTTTACATGGGCAGAGTTTTGCAGGGAATTTAGACAGAAATTTCGAGATGTGGATACAGACATGGACATATGGGAATCTATCAATAGTAGGCGTCAAGCAGACAGGGAACCATTCGAAGAGTACCAATTCCAAATAGAAAAGTTGGTTTCGCGCTTGAGTACTCGACTTTCAGAGCAGTCGTTAGTTGAACTGCTGATTCGACATGCGAAGCCATCGCTGAGGTACGAGTTGATGCATTTGCGCATAGATTCCTTAGTCACCTTAAGGGAAGAGATACGAACGCACGAACAGTTCTGTAAGCAGAATAGACCGCAGCAAGGGAAGAACCAAGTCGGAACACGACCTTATATTGCTCAACTAGAACAGGAATCCGAGGATGTAGGTCGAGAAGATGTGTCAGCCCTACAGACTAATCAGATAAGATGTTGGAACTGCGATAAGATAGGCCATAGGTTCGACGAGTGTCTCGAAGTTCGCAGCATCTTCTGTTATGGATGCGGAGCCAAAAACACTTTTAAGCCGAACTGTCAGCACTGTAGACCATCGGAAAACCGACAAAGGGATGCGTCGGCCAAAATCCACGCGTCGCATCCGAAACATTAAAATCCAGTAGTGGTACGCAGACAGAACCGTGTGAAGTTTTAAATCTGCAAGAAGTACACCCAAACACAGCAAAAGTTAACCAACCGTATCATATACGTGAAGCACAGTACGCTGAAGCCAGACGAAGAATATTCGCAGACGTTTGCAGCAGTATTGACACTCGCAAACCCGGACGTTCAACACTAAGAGCACGATCATTTTGGAACAAGGTTCGAAAGAACCGGAAAAAGTTGAAAGCAGCAGTTTTTATGAATTCCGATAACCGTTTATACACGGAAATCGATTTAGTGGGTAAGCGCTATGTGGCGTTACTCGATTCAGGAGCAACGATAAGCTGTATCGGAGGCAACGCTGCTAGAGACTTAGTTCAGAGCCCAAATTTACGAAAATGTTCAGGTCGCATTAAAACCGCGAATAACTCCGAGTGCTCAGTCGTAGGCAGACTCGTGGCAGACATCAATTATCGAAATCGTACACATCCAGTCGAATTTTTTGTGATCCCAGGGCTGAAGCAAGATATATATCTGGGAGTTGATTTCTGGCGAGACTTCGGTCTATTGTCCAAAATAATGGAAGAGACCGGAAGTGTAGCTGAACTTGACGTAGGGCGAGACGAAGATCCGGACGATAGCCCGAAAACGCATGTCCTTTCGATCGAGCAACAGAAGAGGCTAGAGACTGTAATCTCTAAGCTTCCCTCTTACGAGTCAGAAGGATTAGGTCGAACTCAACTAATTGAACATTCCATAGACGTTGGTCAAGCGAAGCCGGTAAAACAGAGGCATTGGCCCATCTCACCAGCTAAGGAGAATCTTGTGTTTGCCGAAGTACAGAATATGATCATGAACGGAAAGGACTATGAATTACTAAGAAACATTAAGTCGTTACAGGATGATACTTTGTTGAAAACGCCTGATGTCATGCAGCTAGCACGTAATCAAGCACAGAAGAAAATTAGGGAAACGCATGAAAACAATACAAAAGATTATAATTTGCGCTCGCGTTCAGCATGTTTTAAAGTCGGTGACACTGTGTATGCCCGTAGTTTTGCGCAAAGCAATGCGGCTAAACAATTCAACAGTAAGCTGGCTCCAGTCTTTATGAAAGCGACAGTTACTAAGAAGCTTAGCCATATTTACTATGAATTAGAAAACGATGTCGGGAAATCCTTAGGGGTGTATCACCTGAAAGACATAAAGAGCTAGAACGATTCTTGTCTGACCTTTTTCAGTTAAAACCTCTTCGAGTAGGACTCTCGATGAGTGGTGTAGGGGTCAGAGGGTAAGGGCAGGGAAAACAAATAGGAAAATATAAATAAGTATAATCGTAAGTTTAAATGATAGAACCGACCCATCGAAACGCATATGCCGCGACTAGAGTGTAGGGTAGCGCCTTCCAGAACATGCCGTTTTTCTTCTACCTGCATTCGCAGCGCCAGCGAAATCGTACGATTTTTTGCTTATTTTTCCTTCCTCCAGTCCTTCGCTCGCGAGCATGGAGAGCGCGAGAGAGGATTTGGGAAAAGTCCCGTAGCTTTTGGCTCGTTTGCTATGCAAGGCACGCTGCGTGTAGAGAAATTTTGTGACGCTCGCTCACTTGAAATTGAAAACCAGAGCAAAGCACACGCATCGTAGATCATTTTTACTATAATAATTCCGGCACGTGGATTATACAGTTTCAATCGAATTAATAGTAAAGTGCCAGCAAGAGACCAGTGACAAAACTTAATAAGTGTTGTGCACGAGTGAGAACGGGTAAATATTAACTACGGAACGGCAGAGTTTATAGTGTAGTTAACCCTTTTGTTGTGCAGGGCTAGTTTGGCGCTAGGCGACGGCTCTTACGTCCTTCGCTAAGCGTGGCGTATCGCCGGCGTGGCAGCCACACGCGGCAAAAGTTGGCGATCAGCGAACAAGGCGGCGCGGTGCAACCGAGCGGCCATAACCTTACTCTTTGGAAGCCCTACGGCGGCAGCGACGTCGACGTGCAGCCCAACGCTGTGCGACCGAGCGGCCATAACCTAACTTTTCGGAGGCCCTACTGCGGCAGAGACGTCGATGTGCGGCCAACGCAGCACGTGCGCGTAACCCTACTTTTTGGGAACCTCTGCTTTGCCACGTCGGCTGCCAAGGAGCTATAGCGATCCGAGTGCGACCGCACTAAACCGGGAGCGAGAAATCTCCAAGAGTCAGACCAGAGGCGGCCTGTGTCTGAGTTCTCGGAGTAATGTAACCGGCCTCGTGCAGCCCCAACTAAGGCGATTCGGCTGTATGGACAGCGGCTAAGCATTACCTTTTCGAGCATAAGCCAGTAGGAACAGTGGAGGTGCAGCGAAGGTAGCTGAGCGGAGACTAGGCAGGAGCAGGCGCAGCCGGATAGAGAGCTCGCTTGAGCGGCAGGTATGTGACCTGTCGAAGAAGTTGGAGGCGCGTCGCGGTGAGCAGCGCGCTCCCGCTGGATGATTCCAGTAACCCGAAGGACGTAAAGTTTTGAGATCGATTAAATTTAGAGTAATGCGTAACATTAGATAGAAAGTAACTGATATTGTTGTTGCTTTTCTGCCGTTTAGCGTAATATGTGAATGCGAACGCGGGCGTCCCATTTAAATATCGTTTCTGAACTTTCCAACTAACAGCCATCAGCACCTGCAACTTCGATGGGCCCAACGAACCAGCAGCGGAGGATCTGAGCGTAAGTCAGTATATCGAAAGTAAATTGGCACCAAGGCCGCATATTTGATTTATTCTGTATATATATATATATCGATCGTATGTATAACTTAAACGGGATCCTAAGCGAGCCGCACATTTACGCGTTTGTTTATATGAATTTCAATTAACGTAGAGATAAATATCTAGGGATTAGATAAATTAAGAAAATGATTAATAATTATAAGAGACAGAATTATGAATTATCCTGAAGTTTAACGAAATAATAATGGAGTAAAAACGTATATCTTTGGTCTATGTTAATACAGCAAGTGGATGTCGAATTACTTCAGAATGAGCTAAGATCGAAAAGATGAACTTAGTTAAGGGGTAACACTTAAATTATCAGAGTTTACCACGGCAGGGAGGGTAAAGACGTGGGGGCGGATGACACCACAGCCACCCACAACGCGAGTGTTCCTCTCTTATACCTACTCTTTAGGGTCCGTCCGTACGTCCGATTAATTCAACCGTTGACCAATCATTTAGTTTACAGAATGTGCACTTAAACTTTTATTACAGTAGTGAAAGGGTGTGACTTATAATCGGCGAGGAAGGCCCACGCCATATCCGACGAGCTTTGAACCGAGCATAGCAAGAAGTGCACAAATACCGATCCGATTGTACACTGGAAAACCCACAGTATCTAGTGAGCACCTGCCTCTTGGCTACTACAGGTTCTATAAATTTGACCAACAGCTCTTCAATGTCGACGTGAACTTGGGCCCAACTTTACGCACACATCATGGAGTGGATAATTAAAAGGTCGTGAGTACTAAATAAAACAACAACAAGAACAACAAATACCCATTATAAAAGTTCTATAAAATGCCTCTCTAGTGTCGTTTGAAATCTTGCTCTTGATCTATAATAATTTGAATTTTCTTTAATTGATATATAAATGCTTATTACTACTTCTTATTAAATATTAAATATTATGAATTAAACTATGGGTTAGGGAATAAATAGGAAAGAATAGAAGATAGATTAAGATTTGTTATTTGTAATTAAAATTAAATTTAGAATCAATGAAGATAAATTTGGAGAAATGGAATTACAAATGAAATAGAAATTTATTGAATATGAATGTTGAATAAATAATTATAATGGTTTGTCGAGTACTTGTGTCGGACATTTACTTTATTATGTGGTAGGGTTATTTGAACTCGGCTAAGGGACAATGAGGAATTTAAGCAACATTGTCATGGTAGGGAGGGTAAAGACTCATGGAATTATTAACACCTTAATTCCCAATACCTATCAGAATCCTTAGTTCAGCTTTAACGCGAGTCGGCGTGCATCCGTAGTATATTTATAGATTCAGTCTCCGATATTATTTCTCTAGTTCAGCTTGATTATGATTTATTGTTTTGAATAAGCCGCACTAATTAAATGTAGTAGCGTCGTACTATCCCTAGCTAAAAGAACCCCGACCTACGGCGAGCTAGACCCGAGCATAGCAAGAGTGCGCATCCCTAGCGAAGGAAGTACAAGGTCCTCTTTTATAGTAACTACCACCCTCTATAAAAAGGCCACATAATAAAAATATTTAAAACTACGTACACTACAAGTTTGAGGGGAGTGGATTTTGCATACCTGTCCGTAGAGCTTCGGCGTCTCGGGCATCTCCGTGGGGGCATTTAGCGGACCAAAAGAAGATCTGGCTGCTTTGGCAAAAAATACATCTGGAGTAGTTTTTGAATTAAAATACACATTTTGTGTATTTTGTTGGCGTGTAGCTGTCGCTCTTCGCATGCGACTCTTCAGCTCCTTGTAGACCTCACAGCCTCTGTAGTTAGCTGTATGGTTTCCTCCGCAGTTTCCACATTTTTTCGTGTTGGGGTCTTCTTTGTTCGCAGGGCAGTGTGCGGAGTTGTGGAAGTCTCCACAGACTACGCAGACTGACCGAAGGGTGCAGTATGTCCTTGTATGACCATACTCCTGGCAATTCGTGCATTGCACAGGACCGTTGCGTTTGTGAGGTTCTTCCACGGAGATTCTTCGATGCAGTAGGAACTGCAACTTGTAGATCGGGTGAACTTCATTCTTCTTTAGGGCTTTACTGTCTGGCTCAAGTTCGACTTTGAAAAGAGGTTGCGGCTTTTTGTTTTTGTTGATAATGTTGCTAACATTCTTGGCAAAGAAACCCTTGCCTTTCAGGGCTTCTAGTATCTCGGAGGGGGCGACATCTGGTTCAATTCCTTTCAGCACTACTTGCAGCCCCTTGCTGCTTTTTAGTTGGTAGGTGTAAAAGCTCTTTTTTGCTTCCTGCAGGTAATTAGACACAGCTCGAAAGTGTTCTTCTGTTTTGGTTTGAACTTTTCGCAGATGTTCCCTTTAATAATCGGAACAACATGAAAGTTTCCGTCCCCGACCACCGCAACAATTTTGTTGACCAGGGCGTTTGAACTTTTCTCCTTTATATATATAGGTGGGGGCTTTGGCTGTTTTTGAGTCTCCTGCTCCAGCTCTGCTTCATTATTCTCACCAGCTGCTAGCGGAGAAAATTTGTTGGTGTTGTTTGGGTCGTAGCTTTTGGTGACACGGTTGATCTTAGGCTTGTTACCAACCGTGTTATGGGGGCTAAGCTTACGCTTAATTTGGATGTAGCGATCCATGCCAGTCTGTATGGCCGGAACCGCTTGTTGCTTATCGGAGCTCACGGTTTTTGTTACCATTGTATTTTGCGCTGCGGCCGTTGGCACCGATTTTGCAATATTGGTCGTTGGTTTAGTTGTTGCTGTTGCTTTTGATGCGTTTGCAGAAATTGCAGCTCTGCTTGTTGTTGGTGCGTCTTCCATCGAAGCCGCTGGTGGTGGGGTTTGGCATTGGGAGCTCCAAGATGTAGGAGCTGGAATAAGTAGGGCGGGAGAGCAAGAGCGCGCTCTCGTGCCGTCGGCGGTCAGTAGAGCCGGGTTGGGCTTGGTAGACGTTTTTCTGCTTCGATATCGCGAGTTGAGAAATAAGAGAAAACACCGTTTCTTTGGTTTACAGAGGTTCTACGCTCATTCTTTTGATCGCCGCTCATTATTTTGAGCTTGTTACGCGTGGCACAATATAAATGAACTTTGCAGCTCAAAAACACGTCTCACGCACTAGTGTCCGTATGTCATACGCACTGTAGGGCTTGGCCTAGCTGACAGTACGTAGTTTAGAGTTCCGAATTTACTTTTTCACCATGAAAAAACACTTCGAGAATAAACCCCGCGTAGCGGTCGTCCGTAAGCACGTCTGCACTCGATGAAGGTCGAATGCGAAATGAACAAATTTACAATTGAGTATGCAAATGTATTAGCCTTGTAAAAACTAATATAAATACAAACTCTGAAGTGGATACAGGCATTATTAGGTGAGTTGTGAACTTTTTGTTTACAAATTTACAATTCAGTATGCAAATGTATTAGCCTTGTAAAAACTAATATAAATACAAATTCTGAAGTGGATACAGGCATTATTAGCTGCGCTGTGAACTTTTTGTTTACAAATTTACAATTGAGTATGCCGTGTAAAAACTAATATAAATACAAATTCGGAAGTCGATACAGGCATTATTAGCTGAGCTGTGAACTTTTTGTTTACAAATTTACAATTGAGTATGCAAATGTATTAGCCGTGTAAAAACGAATATAAATACAAATTCTGCCGTGGATACATGCATTATTAGAGGAGTTGTGAACTTTTTGTTTACAAATTTACAATTGAGTATGCAAATGTATTAGCCATGTAAAAACTAATATAAATACAAATTCTGAAGTGGATACAGGCATTATTAGCTGAGTTGTGAACTTTTTGTTTACAAATTTACAATTGAGTATGCAAATGTATTAGCCTTGTAAAAACTAATATAAATACAAATTCTGCCGTGGATACATTCATTATTAGCGGAGTTGTGAACTTTTTGTTTACAAATTTACAATTGAGTATGCAAATGTATTAGCCATGTAAAAACTAATATAAATACTAAATTCTGAAGTGGATACAGGCATTATTAGCTGAGTTGTGAACTTTTTGTTTACAAATTTGCAATTGAGTATGCAAATGTATTAGCCTTGTAAAAACTAATATAAATACAAATTCTGAAGTGGATACAGGCATTATTAGCTGAGTTGTGAACTTTTTGTTTACAAATTTACAATTGAGTATGCAAATGTATTAGCCTTGTAAAAACTAATATAAATACAAATTCTGAAGTGGATACAGGCATTATTAGCTGAGTTGTGAACTTTTTGTTTACAAATTTACAATTGAGTATGCAAATGTATTAGCCTTGTAAAAACTAATGTAAGTACAAATTCTGCCATGGATACATGCATTATTACCTGAGTTGTGAACTTTTTGTTTACAAATTTCATTATTAGCTGAGCTGTGAACTTTTTGTTTACAAATTTACAATTGAGTATGCAAATGTATTAGCCTTGTAAAAACTAATATAAATACAAATTCTGCCGTGGATACATGCATTATTAGCGGAGTTGTGAACTTTTTGTTTACAAATTCACAATTGAGTATGCAAATGTATTAGCCGTGTAAAAACTATACACATTCCTAAGTGGATACATGCATTATTAGCTGAGTTGTGAACTTTTTGTTTACAAATTTCATTATTAGCTGAGATGTGAACTTTTTGTTTACAAATTTACAATTTAGTATGCAAATGTAATAGACGTGTAAAAACTATTATAAATACAAATTCTGAAGTGGATACATGCATTATTAGCTGAGTTGTGAACTTTTTGTTTTCAAATTTACAATTGAGTATGCAAATGTATTAGCCATGTAAAAACTAATATAAATACAAATTCTGAAGTGGATACAGGCATTATTAGCTGAGTTGTGAACTTTTTGTTTACAAATTTACAATTGAGTATGCAAATGTATTAGCCTTCTAAAAACTAATATAAGTACAAATTCTGCCGTGGATACATGCATTATTAGCGGAGTTGTGAACTTTTTGTTTACAAATTTACAATTGAGTATGCAAATGTATTAGCCATGTAAAAACTAATATAAATACTAAATTCTGAAGTGGATACAGGCATTATTAGCTGAGTTGTGAACTTTTTGTTTACAAATTTACAATTGAGTATGCAAATGTATTAGCCTTATAAAAACTAATATAAGAACAAATTCTGCCGTGGATACATGCATTATTACCTGAGTTGTGAACTTTTTGTTTACAAATTTCATTATTAGCTGACATGTGAACTTTTTGTTTACAAATTTACAATTGAGTATGCAAATGTATTAGCCATGTAAAAACTAATATAAATACAAATTCTGAAGTGGATACAGGCATTATTAGCTGAGTTGTGAACTTTTTGTTTACAAATTTACAATTGAGTATGCAAATGTATTAGCCTTGTAAAAACTAATATAAATACAAATTCTGCCGTGGATACATGCATTATTAGCGGAGTTGTGAACTTTTTGTTTACAAATTCACAATTGAGTATGCAAATGTATTAGCCGTGTAAAAACTATACACATTCTTAAGTGGATACATGCATTATTAGCTGAGTTGTGAACTTTTTGTTTACAAATTTCATTATTAGCTGAGATGTGAACTTTTTGTTTACAAATTTACAATTTAGTATGCAAATGTATTAGCCGTGTAAAAACTATTATAAATACAAATTCTAAAGTGGATACATGCATTATTAGCTGAGATGTGAACTTTTTGTTTTCAAATTTACAATTGAGTATGCAAATGTATTAGCCGTGTAAAAACTGTTATAAATACAAATTCTGAAGTGGATTATGCATTATTATCTGAGTTGTGAACTTTTTGTTTACAAATTTACAATTGAGTATGCAAATGTATTAGCCATGTAAAAACTAATATAAATACAAATTCTGAAGTGGATACAGGCATTATTAGCTGAGTTGTGAACTTTTTGTTTACAAATTTACAATTGAGTATGCAAATGTATTAGCCTTGTAAAAACTAATATAAATACAAATTCTGAAGTGGATACAGGCATTATTAGCTGAGCTGTGAACTTTTTGTTTACAAATTTACAATTGAGTATGCAAATGTATTAGCCATGTAAAAACTAATATAAATACAAATTCTGAAGTGGATACAGGCATTATTAGCTGAGTTGTGAACTTTTTGTTTACAAATTTACAATTGAGTATGCAAATGTATTAGCCTTGTAAAAACTAATATAAATACAAATTCTGCCGTGGATACATACATTATTAGCGGAGTTGTGAACTTTTTGTTTACAAATTTACAATTGAGTATGCAAATGTATTAGGCTTGTAAAAACTAATACAAATACAAATTCTGAAGTGGATACAGGCATTATTAGCTGAGTTGTGAACTTTTTGTTTACAAATTTACAATTGAGTATGCAAATGTATTAGCCTTGTAAAAACTAATATAATTACAAATTCTGAAGTGGATACATGAATTATTAGCTGAGTTGTGAACTTTTTGTTTACAATTTTACAATTGAGTATGCAAATGTATTAGCCATGTAAAAACTAATATAATTACAAATTCTGAAGTGGATATATGCACTATTATCTGAGTTGTGAACTATTTGTTTACAATTTTACAATTGAGCATGCAAATGTATTAGCCATGTAAAAACTAATATAATACTAATTCTGAAGTGGATTCAGGCATTATTAGCTGAGTTGTGAAATTTTTGTTTACAAATTTATACCTGAGTATGCAAATGTATTAACCTTGTAAAAACTAATATAATTACAAATTGTGAAGTGGATACATGAATTATTAGCTGAGTTGTGAACTTTTTGTTTACAAATTTACAATTGAGTATGCAAATGTATTAGCATTGAAAGAACTAATTTAAATATAAATTCTAAAGTGGATACATGCATTATTAGCTGAGCTGTGAACTTATTGTTTACAAATTTACAATTGAGTATGCAAATGTATTAGCCATGTAAAAACTAATATAAGTACAAATTCTACCATGGATACATGCATTATTAGCTGAGTTGTGAACTTTTTGTTTACATATTTACAATTGAGTATGCAAATGTATTAGCCTTGTAAAAACTAATATAAATACAAATTCTGAAGTGGATACAGGCATTATTAGCTGAGTTGTGAACTTTTTGTTTACAAATTTACAATTGAGTATGCAAATGTATTAACTTTGTAAAAACTATAAAAACTAATATAAATACTAATTCTGAAGTGGATACAGGCATTATTAGCTGAGTTGTGAACTTTTTGTTTATAAATTTACTATTGATTATGAAAATGTATTAGCCTTGTAAAAACTAATATAAATACAAATTCTGAAGTGGATACAGGCATTATTAGCTGAGTTGTGCACTTTTTGTTTACAAATTTACAATTGAGTATGCAAATGTATTAGCCTTGTAAAAACTAATATAAATACAAATTCTGAAGTGGATACAGGCATTATTTATAATTTATTTATAATTTATACCTGAGTATGCAAATGTATTAACCTTGTAAAAACTAATATAAATAAAAATTCTGAAGTGGATACATGCATTAATAGCTGAGTTGTGAACTTTTTGTTTACAAATTTACAATTGAGTATGCAAATGTATTAGCCATGTAAAAACTAATATAGTTACAAATTCTGAAGTGGATATATGCACTATTATCTGAGTTGTGAACTATTTGTTTACAAATTTACAATTGAGTATGCAAATGTATTAGCCATGTAAAAACTAATATAATTACAAATTCTGAAGTGGATACATGAATTATTAGCTGAGTTGTGAACTTTTTGTTTACAATTTTACAATTGAGTATGCAAATGTATTAGCCATGTAAAAACTAATAAAATTACAAATTCTAAAGTGGATATATGCACTATTATCTGAGTTGTGAACTTTTTGTTTACAAATTTACAATTGAGTATGCAAATGTATTAGCCATGTAAAAACTAATATAATTACAAATTCTGAAGTGGATACATGAATTATTAGCTGAGTTGTGAACTTTTTGTTTACAATTTTACAATTGAGTATGCAAATGTATTAGCCATGTAAAAACTAATAAAATTACAAATTCTGAAGTGGATATATGCACTATTATCTGAGTTGTGAACTTTTTGTTTACAAATTTACAATTGAGCATGCAAATGTATTAGCCGTGTAAAAACTAATATAAATACAAATTCTGAAGTGGATACATGAATTATTAGCTGAGTTGTGAACTTTTTGTTTACAAATTTACAATTGAGTATGCAAATGTATTGGCCATGTAAAAACTAATATAATTACAAATTCTGAAGTGAATATATGCACTATTATCTGAGTTGTGAACTATTTGTTTACAATTTTACAATTGAGCATGCAAATGTATTAGCCATGTAAAAACTAATATAATACTAATTCTGAAGTGGATTCAGGCATTATTAGCTGAGTTGTGAACTTTTTGTTTACAATTTTACAATTGAGTATGCAAATGTATTAGCCATGTAAAAACTAAAATAATTACAAATTCTGAAATGGATATATGCACTATTATCTGAGTTGTGAACTTTTTGTTTACAATTTTACAATTGAGCATGCAAATGTAATAGCCGTGTAAAAACTAATATAAATACAAATTTTGAAGTGGATACAGGCATTATTAGCTGAGCTGTGAACTTTTTGTTTACAAATTTACAATTGAGTATGCAAATGTATTAGCCTTGTAAAAACTAATATAAATACAAATTCTGAAGTGGATTCAGGAATTATTAGCTGAGGTGTGAAATTTTTGTTTACAAATTTATACCTGAGTATGCAAATGTATTAACCTTGTAAAAACTAATATAATTACAAATTGTGAAGTGGATACATGAATTATTAGCTGAGTTGTGAACTTTTTGTTTACAATTTTACAATTGAGTATGCAAATGTATTAGCCATGTAAAAACTAATAAAATTACAAACTCTGAAGTGGATATATGCACTATTATCTGAGTTGTGAACTTTTTGTTTACAAATTTACAATTGAGTATGCAAATGTATTAGCATTTAAAGAACTAATTTAAATATAAATTCTAAAGTGGATACATGCATTATTAGCTGAGCTGTGAACTTTTTGTTTACAAATTTACAATTGAGTATGCAAATGTATTAGCCATGTAAAAACTAATATAAGTACAAATTCTACCATGGATACATGCATTATTAGCTGAGTTGTGAACTTTTTGTTTACAAATTTACAATTGAGTATGCAAATGTATTAGCCTTGTAAAAACTAATATAAATACAAATTCTGAAGTGGATACAGGCATTATTAGCTGAGTTGTGAACTTTTTGTTTTCAAATTTACAATTGAGTATGCAAATGTATTAGCCATGTAAAAACTAATATAATTACAAATTCTGAAGTGGATATATGCACTATTATCTGAGTTGTGAACTATTTGTTTACAATTTTACAATTGAGCATGCAAATGTATTAGCCGTGTAAAAACTAATATAAATACAAATTCTGAAGTGGATACATGAATTATTAGCTGAGTTGTGAACTTTTTGTTTACAAATTTACAATTGAGTATGCAAATGTATTAGCCATGTAAAAACTAATATAATTACAAATTCTGAAGTGGATATATGCACTATTATCTGAGTTGTGAACTTTTCTGAAGTGGATATATGCACTATTATCTGAGTTGTGAACTATTTGTTTACAATTTTACAATTGAGCATGCAAATGTATTAGCCATGTAAAAACTAATATAATACTAATTCTGAAGTGGATTCAGGCATTATTAGCTGAGTTGTGAAATTTTTGTTCACAAATTTATACCTGAGTATGCAAATGTATTAACCTTGTAAAAACTAATATAATTACAAATTGTGAAGTGGATACATGAATTATTAGCTGAGTTGTGAACTTTTTGTTTACAATTTTACAATTGAGTATGCAAATGTATTAGCCATGTAAAAACTAATAAAATTACAAACTCTGAAGTGGATATATGCACTATTATCTGAGTTGTGAACTTTTTGTTTATAAATTTACAATTGAGTATGCAAATGTATTAGCATTGAAAGAACTAATTTAAATATAAATTCTAAAGTGGATACATGCATTATTAGCTGAGCTGTGAACTTTTTGTTTACAAATTTACAATTGAGTATGCAAATGTATTAGCCATGTAAAAACTAATATAAGTACAAATTCTACCATGGATACATGCATTATTAGCTGAGTTGTGAACTTTTTGTTTACAAATTTACAATTGAGTATGCAAATGTATTAGCCTTGTAAAAACTAATATAAATACAAATTCTGAAGTGGATACATGCATTATTAGCTGAGTTGTGCACTTTTTGTTTACAAATTTACAATTGAGTATGCAAATGTATTAGCCTTGTAAAAACTAATATAAATACAAATTCTGAAGTGGACACAGGCATTATTAGCTGAGTTGTGAACTTTTTGTTTACAAATTTACAATTTAGTATGCAAATGTATTAGCCGTGTAAAAACTAATATAAATACTAATTCTGAAGTGGATACAGGCATTATTAGCTGAGTTGTGAACTTTTTGTTTTCAAATTTACAATTGAGTATGCAAATGTATTAGCCATGTAAAAACTAATATAATTACAAATTCTGAAGTGGATATATGCACTATTATCTGAGTTGTGAACTATTTGTTTACAATTTTACAATTGAGCATGCAAATGTATTAGCCGTGTAAAAACTAATATAAATACAAATTCTGAAGTGGATACATGAATTATTAGCTGAGTTGTGAACTTTTTGTTTACAATTTTACAATTGAGTATGCAAATGTATTAGCCATGTAAAAACTAATAAAATTACAAACTCTGATGTGGATATATGCACTATTATCTGAGTTGTGAACTTTTTGTTTACAAATTTACAATTGAGTATGCAAATGTATTAGCATTGAAAGAACTAATTTAAATATAAATTCTAAAGTGGATACATGCATTATTAGCTGAGCTGTGAACTTTTTGTTTACAAATTTACAATTGAGTATGCAAATGTATTAGCCATGTAAAAACTAATATAAGTACAAATTCTACCATGGATACATGCATTATTAGCTGAGTTGTGAACTTTTTGTTTACAAATTTACAATTGAGCATGCAAATGTATTAACCTTGTAAAAACTAATATAATTACAAATTGTGAAGTGGATACATGAATTATTAGCTGAGTTGTGCACTTTTTGTTTACAAATTTACAATTGAGTATGCAAATGTATTAGCCATGTAAAAACTAATATAAGTACAAATTCTACCATGGATACATGCATTATTAGCTGAGTTGTGAACTTTTTGTTTACAAATTTACAATTGAGTATGCAAATGTATTAGCATTGAAAGAACTAATTTAAATATAAATTCTAAAGTGGATACATGCATTATTAGCTGAGCTGTGAACTTTTTGTTTACAAATTTACAATTGAGTATGCAAATGTATTAGCCATGTAAAAACTAATATAAGTACAAATTCTACCATGGATACATGCATTATTAGCTGAGTTGTGAACTTTTTGTTTACAAATTTACAATTGAGTATGCAAATGTATTAGCCTTGTAAAAACTAATATAAATACAAATTCTGAAGTGGATACAGGCATTATTAGCTGAGTTGTGAACTTTTTGTTTACAAATTTACAATTGAGTATGCAAATATATTAACTTTGTAAAAACTATAAAAACTAATATAAATACTAATTCTGAAGTGGATACAGGCATTATTAGCTGAGTTGTGAACTTTTTGTTTATAAATTTACTATTGATTATGAAAATGTATTAGCCTTGTAAAAACTAATATAAAAACAAATTCTGAAGTGGATACAGGCATTATTAGCTGAGTTGTGAACTTTTTGTTTATAAATTTACAATTGAGTATGCAAATGTATTAACCTTGTAAAAACTAATATAAATACAAATTCTGAAGTGGATACATGCATTATTAGCTGAGTTGTGCACTTTGTGTTTACAAATTTACAATTGAGTATGCAAATGTATTAGCCGTGTAAAAACTAATATAAATACAAATTCTGAAGTGGATACAGGCATTATTAGCTGAGTTGTGAACTTTTTGTTTACAAATTTACAATTTAGTATGCAAATGTATTAGCCGTGTAAAAACTAATATAATTACAAATTCTGAAGTGGATACATGAATTATTAGCTGAGTTGTGAACTTTTTGTTTACAATTTTACAATTGAGTATGCAAATGTATTAGCCATGTAAAAACTAATAAAATTACAAATTCTGAAGTGGATATATGCACTATTATCTGAGTTGTGAACTTTTTGTTTACAAATTTACAATTGAGCATGCAAATGTATTAGCCGTGTAAAAACTAATATAAATACAAATTCTGAAGTGGATACATGAATTATTAGCTGAGTTGTGAACTTTTTGTTTACAAATTTACAATTGAGTATGCAAATGTATTAGCCATGTAAAAACTAATATAATTACAAATTCTGAAGTGGATATATGCACTATTATCTGAGTTGTGAACTTTTCTGAAGTGGATATATGCACTATTATCTGAGTTGTGAACTATTTGTTTACAATTTTACAATTGAGCATGCAAATGTATTAGCCATGTAAAAACTAATATAATACTAATTCTGAAGTGGATTCAGGCATTATTAGCTGAGTTGTGAAATTTTTGTTTACAAATTTATACCTGAGTATGCAAATGTATTAACCTTGTAAAAACTAATATAATTACAAATTGTGAAGTGGATACATGAATTATTAGCTGAGTTGTGAACTTTTTGTTTACAATTTTACAATTGAGTATGCAAATGTATTAGCCATGTAAAAACTAATAAAATTACAAACTCTGAAGTGGATATATGCACTATTATCTGAGTTGTGAACTTTTTGTTTATAAATTTACAATTGAGTATGCAAATGTATTAGCATTGAAAGAACTAATTTAAATATAAATTCTAAAGTGGATACATGCATTATTAGCTGAGCTGTGAACTTTTTGTTTACAAATTTACAATTGAGTATGCAAATGTATTAGCCATGTAAAAACTAATATAAGTACAAATTCTACCATGGATACATGCATTATTAGCTGAGTTGTGAACTTTTTGTTTACAAATTTACAATTGAGTATGCAAATGTATTAGCCTTGTAAAAACTAATATAAATACAAATTCTGAAGTGGATACATGCATTATTAGCTGAGTTGTGCACTTTTTGTTTACAAATTTACAATTGAGTATGCAAATGTATTAGCCTTGTAAAAACTAATATAAATACAAATTCTGAAGTGGACACAGGCATTATTAGCTGAGTTGTGAACTTTTTGTTTACAAATTTACAATTTAGTATGCAAATGTATTAGCCGTGTAAAAACTAATATAAATACTAATTCTGAAGTGGATACAGGCATTATTAGCTGAGTTGTGAACTTTTTGTTTTCAAATTTACAATTGAGTATGCAAATGTATTAGCCATGTAAAAACTAATATAATTACAAATTCTGAAGTGGATATATGCACTATTATCTGAGTTGTGAACTATTTGTTTACAATTTTACAATTGAGCATGCAAATGTATTAGCCGTGTAAAAACTAATATAAATACAAATTCTGAAGTGGATACATGAATTATTAGCTGAGTTGTGAACTTTTTGTTTACAAATTTACAATTGAGTATGCAAATGTATTAGCCATGTAAAAACTAATATAATTACAAATTCTGAAGTGGATATATGCACTATTATCTGAGTTGTGAACTTTTCTGAAGTGGATATATGCACTATTATCTGAGTTGTGAACTATTTGTTTACAATTTTACAATTGAGCATGCAAATGTATTAGCCATGTAAAAACTAATATAATACTAATTCTGAAGTGGATTCAGGCATTATTAGCTGAGTTGTGAAATTTTTGTTTACAAATTTATACCTGAGTATGCAAATGTATTAACCTTGTAAAAACTAATATAATTACAAATTGTGAAGTGGATACATGAATTATTAGCTGAGTTGTGAACTTTTTGTTTATAAATTTACTATTGATTATGAAAATGTATTAGCCTTGTAAAAACTAATATAAATACAAATTCTGAAGTGGATACAGGCATTATTAGCTGAGTTGTGAACTTTTTGTTTATAAATTTACAATTGAGTATGCAAATGTATTAACCTTGTAAAAACTAATATAAATACAAATTCTGAAGTGGATACATGCATTATTAGCTGAGTTGTGCACTTTTTGTTTACAAATTTACAATTGAGTATGCAAATGTATTAGCCTTGTAAAAACTAATATAAATACAAATTCTGAAGTGGACACAGGCATTATTAGCTGAGTTGTGAACTTTTTGTTTACAAATTTACAATTTAGTATGCAAATGTATTAGCCGTGTAAAAACTAATATAAATACTAATTCTGAAGTGGATACAGGCATTATTAGCTGAGTTGTGAACTTTTTGTTTACAAATTTACAATTGAGTATGCAAATGTAT
>NW_027222681.1:0-1000 GCF_030179895.1 Drosophila kikkawai
TAGCTGAGTTGTGCACTTTGTGTTTACAAATTTACAATTGAGTATGCAAATGTATTAGCCGTGTAAAAACTAATATAAATACAAATTCTGAAGTGGATACAGGCATTATTAGCTGAGTTGTGAACTTTTTGTTTAGAAATTTACAATTGAGTATGCAAATGTATTAGCATTGAAAGAACTAATTTAAATATAAATTCTAAAGTGGATACATGCATTATTAGCTGAGCTGTGAACTTTTTGTTTACAAATTTACAATTGAGTATGCAAATGTATTAGCCATGTAAAAACTAATATAAGTCCAAATTCTACCATGGATACATGCATTATTAGCTGAGTTGTGAACTTTTTGTTTACAAATTTACAATTGAGTATGCAAATGTATTAGCCTTGTAAAAACTAATATAAATACAAATTCTGAAGTGGATACAGGCATTATTAGCTGAGTTGTGAACTTTTTGTTTACAAATTTACAATTGAGTATGCAAATGTATTAACTTTGTAAAAACTATAAAAACTAATATAAATACTAATTCTGAAGTGGATACAGGCATTATTAGCTGAGTTGTGAACTTTTTGTTTATAAATTTACTATTGATTATGAAAATGTATTAACCTTGTAAAAACTAATATAATTACAAATTGTGAAGTGGATACATGAATTATTAGCTGAGTTGTGAACTTTTTGTTTACAATTTTACAATTGAGTATGCAAATGTATTAGCCATGTAAAAACTAATAAAATTACAAACTCTGAAGTGGATATATGCACTATTATCTGAGTTGTGAACTTTTTGTTTACAAATTTACAATTGAGCATGCAAATGTATTAGCCGTGTAAAAACTAATATAAATACAAATTCTGAAGTGGATACATGAATTATTAGCTGAGTTGTGAACTTTTTGTTTACAATTTTACAATTGAGTATGCAAATGTATTAGCCATGTAAAAACTAATAAAATTACAAATTCTGAAGTGGATATATGCACTATTATCTGAGTT
>NW_027222682.1:24348-64348 GCF_030179895.1 Drosophila kikkawai
TTTTTTTTTTTTTTTTTTTTTTTTTTTTTTTTTTTTTTTTTTTTTTTTTTTTTTTTTTTTTTTTTTTTTTTTTTTTTTTTTTTTTTTTTTTTTTTTTTTTTTTTTTTTTTTTTTTTTTTTTTTTTTTTTTTTTTTTTTTTTTTTTTTTTTTTTTTTTTTTTTTTTTTTTTTTTTTTTTTTTTTTTTTTTTTTTTTTTTTTTTTTTTTTTTTTTTTTTTTTTTTTTTTTTTTTTTTTTTTTTTTTTTTTTTTTTTTTTTTTTTTTGTTGTTTTTTTTTTTTTTTTTTTTTTTTTTTTTTTTTTTTTTTTTTTTTTTTTTTTTTTTTTTTTTTTTTTTTTTTTTTTTTTTTTTTTTTTTTTTTTTTTTTTTTTTTTTTTTTTTTTTTTTTTTTTTTTTTTTTTTTTTTTTTTTTTTTTTTTTTTTTTTTTTTTTTTTTTTTTTTTTTTTTTTTTTTTTTTTTTTTTTTTTTTTTTTTTTTTTTTTTTTTTTTTTTTTTTTTTTTTTTTTTTTTTTTTTTTTTTTTTTTTTTTTTTTTTTTTTTTTTTTTTTTTTTTTTTTTTTTTTTTTTTTTTTTTTTTTTTTTTTTTTTTTTTTTTTTTTTTTTTTTTTTTTTTTTTTTTTTTTTTTTTTTTTTTTTTTTTTTTTTTTTTTTTTTTTTTTTTTTTTTTTTTTTTTTTTTTTTTTTTTTTTTTTTTTTTTTTTTTTTTTTTTTTTTTTTTTTTTTTTTTTTTTTTTTTTTTTTTTTTTTTTTTTTTTTTTTTTTTTTTTTTTTTTTTTTTTTTTTTTTTTTTTTTTTTTTTTTTTTTTTTTTTTTTTTTTTTTTTTTTTTTTTTTTTTTTTTTTTTTTTTTTTTTTTTTTTTTTTTTTTTTTTTTTTTTTTTTTTTTTTTTTTTTTTTTTTTTTTTTTTTTTTTTTTTTTTTTTTTTTTTTTTTTTTTTTTTTTTTTTTTTTTTTTTTTTTTTTTTTTTTTTTTTTTTTTTTTTTTTTTTTTTTTTTTTTTTTTTTTTTTTTTTTTTTTTTTTTTTTTTTTTTTTTTTTTTTTTTTTTTTTTTTTTTTTTTTTTTTTTTTTTTTTTTTTTTTTTTTTTTTTTTTTTTTTTTTTTTTTTTTTTTTTTTTTTTTTTTTTTTTTTTTTTTTTTTTTTTTTTTTTTTTTTTTTTTTTTTTTTTTTTTTTTTTTTTTTTTTTTTTTTTTTTTTTTTTTTTTTTTTTTTTTTTTTTTTTTTTTTTTTTTTTTTTTTTTTTTTTTTTTTTTTTTTTTTTTTTTTTTTTTTTTTTTTTTTTTTTTTTTTTTTTTTTTTTTTTTTTTTTTTTTTTTTTTTTTTTTTTTTTTTTTTTTTTTTTTTTTTTTTTTTTTTTTTTTTTTTTTTGTTTTTTTTTTTTTTTTTTTTTTTTTTTTTTTTTTTTTTTTTTTTTTTTTTTTTTTTTTTTTTTTTTTTTTTTTTTTTTTTTTTTTTTTTTTTTTTTTTTTTTTTTTTTTTTTTTTTTTTTTTTTTTTTTTTTTTTTTTTTTTTTTTTTTTTTTTTTTTTTTTTTTTTTTTTTTTTTTTTTTTTTTTTTTTTTTTTTTTTTTTTTTTTTTTTTTTTTTTTTTTTTTTTTTTTTTTTTTTTTTTTTTTTTTTTTTTTTTTTTTTTTTTTTTTTTTTTTTTTTTTTTTTTTTTTTTTTTTTTTTTTTTTTTTTTTTTTTTTTTTTTTTTTTTTTTTTTTTTTTTTTTTTTTTTTTTTTTTTTTTTTTTTTTTTTTTTTTTTTTTTTTTTTTTTTTTTTTTTTTTTTTTTTTTTTTTTTTTTTTTTTTTTTTTTTTTTTTTTTTTTTTTTTTTTTTTTTTTTTTTTTTTTTTTTTTTTTTTTTTTTTTTTTTTTTTTTTTTTTTTTTTTTTTTTTTTTTTTTTTTTTTTTTTTTTTTTTTTTTTTTTTTTTTTTTTTTTTTTTTTTTTTTTTTTTTTTTTTTTTTTTTTTTTTTTTTTTTTTTTTTTTTTTTTTTTTTTTTTTTTTTTTTTTTTTTTTTTTTTTTTTTTTTTTTTTTTTTTTTTTTTTTTTTTTTTTTTTTTTTTTTTTTTTTTTTTTTTTTTTTTTTTTTTTTTTTTTTTTTTTTTTTTTTTTTTTTTTTTTTTTTTTTTTTTTTTTTTTTTTTTTTTTTTTTTTTTTTTTTTTTTTTTTTTTTTTTTTTTTTTTTTTTTTTTTTTTTTTTTTTTTTTTTTTTTTTTTTTTTTTTTTTTTTTTTTTTTTTTTTTTTTTTTTTTTTTTTTTTTTTTTTTTTTTTTTTTTTTTTTTTTTTTTTTTTTTTTTTTTTTTTTTTTTTTTTTTTTTTTTTTTTTTTTTTTTTTTTTTTTTTTTTTTTTTTTTTTTTTTTTTTTTTTTTTTTTTTTTTTTTTTTTTTTTTTTTTTTTTTTTTTTTTTTTTTTTTTTTTTTTTTTTTTTTTTTTTTTTTTTTTTTTTTTTTTTTTTTTTTTTTTTTTTTTTTTTTTTTTTTTTTTTTTTTTTTTTTTTTTTTTTTTTTTTTTTTTTTTTTTTTTTTTTTTTTTTTTTTTTTTTTTTTTTTTTTTTTTTTTTTTTTTTTTTTTTTTTTTTTTTTTTTTTTTTTTTTTTTTTTTTTTTTTTTTTTTTTTTTTTTTTTTTTTTTTTTTTTTTTTTTTTTTTTTTTTTTTTTTTTTTTTTTTTTTTTTTTTTTTTTTTTTTTTTTTTTTTTTTTTTTTTTTTTTTTTTTTTTTTTTTTTTTTTTTTTTTTTTTTTTTTTTTTTTTTTTTTTTTTTTTTTTTTTTTTTTTTTTTTTTTTTTTTTTTTTTTTTTTTTTTTTTTTTTTTTTTTTTTTTTTTTTTTTTTTTTTTTTTTTTTTTTTTTTTTTTTTTTTTTTTTTTTTTTTTTTTTTTTTTTTTTTTTTTTTTTTTTTTTTTTTTTTTTTTTTTTTTTTTTTTTTTTTTTTTTTTTTTTTTTTTTTTTTTTTTTTTTTTTTTTTTTTTTTTTTTTTTTTTTTTTTTTTTTTTTTTTTTTTTTTTTTTTTTTTTTTTTTTTTTTTTTTTTTTTTTTTTTTTTTTTTTTTTTTTTTTTTTTTTTTTTTTTTTTTTTTTTTTTTTTTTTTTTTTTTTTTTTTTTTTTTTTTTTTTTTTTTTTTTTTTTTTTTTTTTTTTTTTTTTTTTTTTTTTTTTTTTTTTTTTTTTTTTTTTTTTTTTTTTTTTTTTTTTTTTTTTTTTTTTTTTTTTTTTTTTTTTTTTTTTTTTTTTTTTTTTTTTTTTTTTTTTTTTTTTTTTTTTTTTTTTTTTTTTTTTTTTTTTTTTTTTTTTTTTTTTTTTTTTTTTTTTTTTTTTTTTTTTTTTTTTTTTTTTTTTTTTTTTTTTTTTTTTTTTTTTTTTTTTTTTTTTTTTTTTTTTTTTTTTTTTTTTTTTTTTTTTTTTTTTTTTTTTTTTTTTTTTTTTTTTTTTTTTTTTTTTTTTTTTTTTTTTTTTTTTTTTTTTTTTTTTTTTTTTTTTTTTTTTTTTTTTTTTTTTTTTTTTTTTTTTTTTTTTTTTTTTTTTTTTTTTTTTTTTTTTTTTTTTTTTTTTTTTTTTTTTTTTTTTTTTTTTTTTTTTTTTTTTTTTTTTTTTTTTTTTTTTTTTTTTTTTTTTTTTTTTTTTTTTTTTTTTTTTTTTTTTTTTTTTTTTTTTTTTTTTTTTTTTTTTTTTTTTTTTTTTTTTTTTTTTTTTTTTTTTTTTTTTTTTTTTTTTTTTTTTTTTTTTTTTTTTTTTTTTTTTTTTTTTTTTTTTTTTTTTTTTTTTTTTTTTTTTTTTTTTTTTTTTTTTTTTTTTTTTTTTTTTTTTTTTTTTTTTTTTTTTTTTTTTTTTTTTTTTTTTTTTTTTTTTTTTTTTTTTTTTTTTTTTTTTTTTTTTTTTTTTTTTTTTTTTTTTTTTTTTTTTTTTTTTTTTTTTTTTTTTTTTTTTTTTTTTTTTTTTTTTTTTTTTTTTTTTTTTTTTTTTTTTTTTTTTTTTTTTTTTTTTTTTTTTTTTTTTTTTTTTTTTTTTTTTTTTTTTTTTTTTTTTTTTTTTTTTTTTTTTTTTTTTTTTTTTTTTTTTTTTTTTTTTTTTTTTTTTTTTTTTTTTTTTTTTTTTTTTTTTTTTTTTTTTTTTTTTTTTTTTTTTTTTTTTTTTTTTTTTTTTTTTTTTTTTTTTTTTTTTTTTTTTTTTTTTTTTTTTTTTTTTTTTTTTTTTTTTTTTTTTTTTTTTTTTTTTTTTTTTTTTTTTTTTTTTTTTTTTTTTTTTTTTTTTTTTTTTTTTTTTTTTTTTTTTTTTTTTTTTTTTTTTTTTTTTTTTTTTTTTTTTTTTTTTTTTTTTTTTTTTTTTTTTTTTTTTTTTTTTTTTTTTTTTTTTTTTTTTTTTTTTTTTTTTTTTTTTTTTTTTTTTTTTTTTTTTTTTTTTTTTTTTTTTTTTTTTTTTTTTTTTTTTTTTTTTTTTTTTTTTTTTTTTTTTTTTTTTTTTTTTTTTTTTTTTTTTTTTTTTTTTTTTTTTTTTTTTTTTTTTTTTTTTTTTTTTTTTTTTTTTTTTTTTTTTTTTTTTTTTTTTTTTTTTTTTTTTTTTTTTTTTTTTTTTTTTTTTTTTTTTTTTTTTTTTTTTTTTTTTTTTTTTTTTTTTTTTTTTTTTTTTTTTTTTTTTTTTTTTTTTTTTTTTTTTTTTTTTTTTTTTTTTTTTTTTTTTTTTTTTTTTTTTTTTTTTTTTTTTTTTTTTTTTTTTTTTTTTTTTTTTTTTTTTTTTTTTTTTTTTTTTTTTTTTTTTTTTTTTTTTTTTTTTTTTTTTTTTTTTTTTTTTTTTTTTTTTTTTTTTTTTTTTTTTTTTTTTTTTTTTTTTTTTTTTTTTTTTTTTTTTTTTTTTTTTTTTTTTTTTTTTTTTTTTTTTTTTTTTTTTTTTTTTTTTTTTTTTTTTTTTTTTTTTTTTTTTTTTTTTTTTTTTTTTTTTTTTTTTTTTTTTTTTTTTTTTTTTTTTTTTTTTTTTTTTTTTTTTTTTTTTTTTTTTTTTTTTTTTTTTTTTTTTTTTTTTTTTTTTTTTTTTTTTTTTTTTTTTTTTTTTTTTTTTTTTTTTTTTTTTTTTTTTTTTTTTTTTTTTTTTTTTTTTTTTTTTTTTTTTTTTTTTTTTTTTTTTTTTTTTTTTTTTTTTTTTTTTTTTTTTTTTTTTTTTTTTTTTTTTTTTTTTTTTTTTTTTTTTTTTTTTTTTTTTTTTTTTTTTTTTTTTTTTTTTTTTTTTTTTTTTTTTTTTTTTTTTTTTTTTTTTTTTTTTTTTTTTTTTTTTTTTTTTTTTTTTTTTTTTTTTTTTTTTTTTTTTTTTTTTTTTTTTTTTTTTTTTTTTTTTTTTTTTTTTTTTTTTTTTTTTTTTTTTTTTTTTTTTTTTTTTTTTTTTTTTTTTTTTTTTTTTTTTTTTTTTTTTTTTTTTTTTTTTTTTTTTTTTTTTTTTTTTTTTTTTTTTTTTTTTTTTTTTTTTTTTTTTTTTTTTTTTTTTTTTTTTTTTTTTTTTTTTTTTTTTTTTTTTTTTTTTTTTTTTTTTTTTTTTTTTTTTTTTTTTTTTTTTTTTTTTTTTTTTTTTTTTTTTTTTTTTTTTTTTTTTTTTTTTTTTTTTTTTTTTTTTTTTTTTTTTTTTTTTTTTTTTTTTTTTTTTTTTTTTTTTTTTTTTTTTTTTTTTTTTTTTTTTTTTTTTTTTTTTTTTTTTTTTTTTTTTTTTTTTTTTTTTTTTTTTTTTTTTTTTTTTTTTTTTTTTTTTTTTTTTTTTTTTTTTTTTTTTTTTTTTTTTTTTTTTTTTTTTTTTTTTTTTTTTTTTTTTTTTTTTTTTTTTTTTTTTTTTTTTTTTTTTTTTTTTTTTTTTTTTTTTTTTTTTTTTTTTTTTTTTTTTTTTTTTTTTTTTTTTTTTTTTTTTTTTTTTTTTTTTTTTTTTTTTTTTTTTTTTTTTTTTTTTTTTTTTTTTTTTTTTTTTTTTTTTTTTTTTTTTTTTTTTTTTTTTTTTTTTTTTTTTTTTTTTTTTTTTTTTTTTTTTTTTTTTTTTTTTTTTTTTTTTTTTTTTTTTTTTTTTTTTTTTTTTTTTTTTTTTTTTTTTTTTTTTTTTTTTTTTTTTTTTTTTTTTTTTTTTTTTTTTTTTTTTTTTTTTTTTTTTTTTTTTTTTTTTTTTTTTTTTTTTTTTTTTTTTTTTTTTTTTTTTTTTTTTTTTTTTTTTTTTTTTTTTTTTTTTTTTTTTTTTTTTTTTTTTTTTTTTTTTTTTTTTTTTTTTTTTTTTTTTTTTTTTTTTTTTTTTTTTTTTTTTTTTTTTTTTTTTTTTTTTTTTTTTTTTTTTTTTTTTTTTTTTTTTTTTTTTTTTTTTTTTTTTTTTTTTTTTTTTTTTTTTTTTTTTTTTTTTTTTTTTTTTTTTTTTTTTTTTTTTTTTTTTTTTTTTTTTTTTTTTTTTTTTTTTTTTTTTTTTTTTTTTTTTTTTTTTTTTTTTTTTTTTTTTTTTTTTTTTTTTTTTTTTTTTTTTTTTTTTTTTTTTTTTTTTTTTTTTTTTTTTTTTTTTTTTTTTTTTTTTTTTTTTTTTTTTTTTTTTTTTTTTTTTTTTTTTTTTTTTTTTTTTTTTTTTTTTTTTTTTTTTTTTTTTTTTTTTTTTTTTTTTTTTTTTTTTTTTTTTTTTTTTTTTTTTTTTTTTTTTTTTTTTTTTTTTTTTTTTTTTTTTTTTTTTTTTTTTTTTTTTTTTTTTTTTTTTTTTTTTTTTTTTTTTTTTTTTTTTTTTTTTTTTTTTTTTTTTTTTTTTTTTTTTTTTTTTTTTTTTTTTTTTTTTTTTTTTTTTTTTTTTTTTTTTTTTTTTTTTTTTTTTTTTTTTTTTTTTTTTTTTTTTTTTTTTTTTTTTTTTTTTTTTTTTTTTTTTTTTTTTTTTTTTTTTTTTTTTTTTTTTTTTTTTTTTTTTTTTTTTTTTTTTTTTTTTTTTTTTTTTTTTTTTTTTTTTTTTTTTTTTTTTTTTTTTTTTTTTTTTTTTTTTTTTTTTTTTTTTTTTTTTTTTTTTTTTTTTTTTTTTTTTTTTTTTTTTTTTTTTTTTTTTTTTTTTTTTTTTTTTTTTTTTTTTTTTTTTTTTTTTTTTTTTTTTTTTTTTTTTTTTTTTTTTTTTTTTTTTTTTTTTTTTTTTTTTTTTTTTTTTTTTTTTTTTTTTTTTTTTTTTTTTTTTTTTTTTTTTTTTTTTTTTTTTTTTTTTTTTTTTTTTTTTTTTTTTTTTTTTTTTTTTTTTTTTTTTTTTTTTTTTTTTTTTTTTTTTTTTTTTTTTTTTTTTTTTTTTTTTTTTTTTTTTTTTTTTTTTTTTTTTTTTTTTTTTTTTTTTTTTTTTTTTTTTTTTTTTTTTTTTTTTTTTTTTTTTTTTTTTTTTTTTTTTTTTTTTTTTTTTTTTTTTTTTTTTTTTTTTTTTTTTTTTTTTTTTTTTTTTTTTTTTTTTTTTTTTTTTTTTTTTTTTTTTTTTTTTTTTTTTTTTTTTTTTTTTTTTTTTTTTTTTTTTTTTTTTTTTTTTTTTTTTTTTTTTTTTTTTTTTTTTTTTTTTTTTTTTTTTTTTTTTTTTTTTTTTTTTTTTTTTTTTTTTTTTTTTTTTTTTTTTTTTTTTTTTTTTTTTTTTTTTTTTTTTTTTTTTTTTTTTTTTTTTTTTTTTTTTTTTTTTTTTTTTTTTTTTTTTTTTTTTTTTTTTTTTTTTTTTTTTTTTTTTTTTTTTTTTTTTTTTTTTTTTTTTTTTTTTTTTTTTTTTTTTTTTTTTTTTTTTTTTTTTTTTTTTTTTTTTTTTTTTTTTTTTTTTTTTTTTTTTTTTTTTTTTTTTTTTTTTTTTTTTTTTTTTTTTTTTTTTTTTTTTTTTTTTTTTTTTTTTTTTTTTTTTTTTTTTTTTTTTTTTTTTTTTTTTTTTTTTTTTTTTTTTTTTTTTTTTTTTTTTTTTTTTTTTTTTTTTTTTTTTTTTTTTTTTTTTTTTTTTTTTTTTTTTTTTTTTTTTTTTTTTTTTTTTTTTTTTTTTTTTTTTTTTTTTTTTTTTTTTTTTTTTTTTTTTTTTTTTTTTTTTTTTTTTTTTTTTTTTTTTTTTTTTTTTTTTTTTTTTTTTTTTTTTTTTTTTTTTTTTTTTTTTTTTTTTTTTTTTTTTTTTTTTTTTTTTTTTTTTTTTTTTTTTTTTTTTTTTTTTTTTTTTTTTTTTTTTTTTTTTTTTTTTTTTTTTTTTTTTTTTTTTTTTTTTTTTTTTTTTTTTTTTTTTTTTTTTTTTTTTTTTTTTTTTTTTTTTTTTTTTTTTTTTTTTTTTTTTTTTTTTTTTTTTTTTTTTTTTTTTTTTTTTTTTTTTTTTTTTTTTTTTTTTTTTTTTTTTTTTTTTTTTTTTTTTTTTTTTTTTTTTTTTTTTTTTTTTTTTTTTTTTTTTTTTTTTTTTTTTTTTTTTTTTTTTTTTTTTTTTTTTTTTTTTTTTTTTTTTTTTTTTTTTTTTTTTTTTTTTTTTTTTTTTTTTTTTTTTTTTTTTTTTTTTTTTTTTTTTTTTTTTTTTTTTTTTTTTTTTTTTTTTTTTTTTTTTTTTTTTTTTTTTTTTTTTTTTTTTTTTTTTTTTTTTTTTTTTTTTTTTTTTTTTTTTTTTTTTTTTTTTTTTTTTTTTTTTTTTTTTTTTTTTTTTTTTTTTTTTTTTTTTTTTTTTTTTTTTTTTTTTTTTTTTTTTTTTTTTTTTTTTTTTTTTTTTTTTTTTTTTTTTTTTTTTTTTTTTTTTTTTTTTTTTTTTTTTTTTTTTTTTTTTTTTTTTTTTTTTTTTTTTTTTTTTTTTTTTTTTTTTTTTTTTTTTTTTTTTTTTTTTTTTTTTTTTTTTTTTTTTTTTTTTTTTTTTTTTTTTTTTTTTTTTTTTTTTTTTTTTTTTTTTTTTTTTTTTTTTTTTTTTTTTTTTTTTTTTTTTTTTTTTTTTTTTTTTTTTTTTTTTTTTTTTTTTTTTTTTTTTTTTTTTTTTTTTTTTTTTTTTTTTTTTTTTTTTTTTTTTTTTTTTTTTTTTTTTTTTTTTTTTTTTTTTTTTTTTTTTTTTTTTTTTTTTTTTTTTTTTTTTTTTTTTTTTTTTTTTTTTTTTTTTTTTTTTTTTTTTTTTTTTTTTTTTTTTTTTTTTTTTTTTTTTTTTTTTTTTTTTTTTTTTTTTTTTTTTTTTTTTTTTTTTTTTTTTTTTTTTTTTTTTTTTTTTTTTTTTTTTTTTTTTTTTTTTTTTTTTTTTTTTTTTTTTTTTTTTTTTTTTTTTTTTTTTTTTTTTTTTTTTTTTTTTTTTTTTTTTTTTTTTTTTTTTTTTTTTTTTTTTTTTTTTTTTTTTTTTTTTTTTTTTTTTTTTTTTTTTTTTTTTTTTTTTTTTTTTTTTTTTTTTTTTTTTTTTTTTTTTTTTTTTTTTTTTTTTTTTTTTTTTTTTTTTTTTTTTTTTTTTTTTTTTTTTTTTTTTTTTTTTTTTTTTTTTTTTTTTTTTTTTTTTTTTTTTTTTTTTTTTTTTTTTTTTTTTTTTTTTTTTTTTTTTTTTTTTTTTTTTTTTTTTTTTTTTTTTTTTTTTTTTTTTTTTTTTTTTTTTTTTTTTTTTTTTTTTTTTTTTTTTTTTTTTTTTTTTTTTTTTTTTTTTTTTTTTTTTTTTTTTTTTTTTTTTTTTTTTTTTTTTTTTTTTTTTTTTTTTTTTTTTTTTTTTTTTTTTTTTTTTTTTTTTTTTTTTTTTTTTTTTTTTTTTTTTTTTTTTTTTTTTTTTTTTTTTTTTTTTTTTTTTTTTTTTTTTTTTTTTTTTTTTTTTTTTTTTTTTTTTTTTTTTTTTTTTTTTTTTTTTTTTTTTTTTTTTTTTTTTTTTTTTTTTTTTTTTTTTTTTTTTTTTTTTTTTTTTTTTTTTTTTTTTTTTTTTTTTTTTTTTTTTTTTTTTTTTTTTTTTTTTTTTTTTTTTTTTTTTTTTTTTTTTTTTTTTTTTTTTTTTTTTTTTTTTTTTTTTTTTTTTTTTTTTTTTTTTTTTTTTTTTTTTTTTTTTTTTTTTTTTTTTTTTTTTTTTTTTTTTTTTTTTTTTTTTTTTTTTTTTTTTTTTTTTTTTTTTTTTTTTTTTTTTTTTTTTTTTTTTTTTTTTTTTTTTTTTTTTTTTTTTTTTTTTTTTTTTTTTTTTTTTTTTTTTTTTTTTTTTTTTTTTTTTTTTTTTTTTTTTTTTTTTTTTTTTTTTTTTTTTTTTTTTTTTTTTTTTTTTTTTTTTTTTTTTTTTTTTTTTTTTTTTTTTTTTTTTTTTTTTTTTTTTTTTTTTTTTTTTTTTTTTTTTTTTTTTTTTTTTTTTTTTTTTTTTTTTTTTTTTTTTTTTTTTTTTTTTTTTTTTTTTTTTTTTTTTTTTTTTTTTTTTTTTTTTTTTTTTTTTTTTTTTTTTTTTTTTTTTTTTTTTTTTTTTTTTTTTTTTTTTTTTTTTTTTTTTTTTTTTTTTTTTTTTTTTTTTTTTTTTTTTTTTTTTTTTTTTTTTTTTTTTTTTTTTTTTTTTTTTTTTTTTTTTTTTTTTTTTTTTTTTTTTTTTTTTTTTTTTTTTTTTTTTTTTTTTTTTTTTTTTTTTTTTTTTTTTTTTTTTTTTTTTTTTTTTTTTTTTTTTTTTTTTTTTTTTTTTTTTTTTTTTTTTTTTTTTTTTTTTTTTTTTTTTTTTTTTTTTTTTTTTTTTTTTTTTTTTTTTTTTTTTTTTTTTTTTTTTTTTTTTTTTTTTTTTTTTTTTTTTTTTTTTTTTTTTTTTTTTTTTTTTTTTTTTTTTTTTTTTTTTTTTTTTTTTTTTTTTTTTTTTTTTTTTTTTTTTTTTTTTTTTTTTTTTTTTTTTTTTTTTTTTTTTTTTTTTTTTTTTTTTTTTTTTTTTTTTTTTTTTTTTTTTTTTTTTTTTTTTTTTTTTTTTTTTTTTTTTTTTTTTTTTTTTTTTTTTTTTTTTTTTTTTTTTTTTTTTTTTTTTTTTTTTTTTTTTTTTTTTTTTTTTTTTTTTTTTTTTTTTTTTTTTTTTTTTTTTTTTTTTTTTTTTTTTTTTTTTTTTTTTTTTTTTTTTTTTTTTTTTTTTTTTTTTTTTTTTTTTTTTTTTTTTTTTTTTTTTTTTTTTTTTTTTTTTTTTTTTTTTTTTTTTTTTTTTTTTTTTTTTTTTTTTTTTTTTTTTTTTTTTTTTTTTTTTTTTTTTTTTTTTTTTTTTTTTTTTTTTTTTTTTTTTTTTTTTTTTTTTTTTTTTTTTTTTTTTTTTTTTTTTTTTTTTTTTTTTTTTTTTTTTTTTTTTTTTTTTTTTTTTTTTTTTTTTTTTTTTTTTTTTTTTTTTTTTTTTTTTTTTTTTTTTTTTTTTTTTTTTTTTTTTTTTTTTTTTTTTTTTTTTTTTTTTTTTTTTTTTTTTTTTTTTTTTTTTTTTTTTTTTTTTTTTTTTTTTTTTTTTTTTTTTTTTTTTTTTTTTTTTTTTTTTTTTTTTTTTTTTTTTTTTTTTTTTTTTTTTTTTTTTTTTTTTTTTTTTTTTTTTTTTTTTTTTTTTTTTTTTTTTTTTTTTTTTTTTTTTTTTTTTTTTTTTTTTTTTTTTTTTTTTTTTTTTTTTTTTTTTTTTTTTTTTTTTTTTTTTTTTTTTTTTTTTTTTTTTTTTTTTTTTTTTTTTTTTTTTTTTTTTTTTTTTTTTTTTTTTTTTTTTTTTTTTTTTTTTTTTTTTTTTTTTTTTTTTTTTTTTTTTTTTTTTTTTTTTTTTTTTTTTTTTTTTTTTTTTTTTTTTTTTTTTTTTTTTTTTTTTTTTTTTTTTTTTTTTTTTTTTTTTTTTTTTTTTTTTTTTTTTTTTTTTTTTTTTTTTTTTTTTTTTTTTTTTTTTTTTTTTTTTTTTTTTTTTTTTTTTTTTTTTTTTTTTTTTTTTTTTTTTTTTTTTTTTTTTTTTTTTTTTTTTTTTTTTTTTTTTTTTTTTTTTTTTTTTTTTTTTTTTTTTTTTTTTTTTTTTTTTTTTTTTTTTTTTTTTTTTTTTTTTTTTTTTTTTTTTTTTTTTTTTTTTTTTTTTTTTTTTTTTTTTTTTTTTTTTTTTTTTTTTTTTTTTTTTTTTTTTTTTTTTTTTTTTTTTTTTTTTTTTTTTTTTTTTTTTTTTTTTTTTTTTTTTTTTTTTTTTTTTTTTTTTTTTTTTTTTTTTTTTTTTTTTTTTTTTTTTTTTTTTTTTTTTTTTTTTTTTTTTTTTTTTTTTTTTTTTTTTTTTTTTTTTTTTTTTTTTTTTTTTTTTTTTTTTTTTTTTTTTTTTTTTTTTTTTTTTTTTTTTTTTTTTTTTTTTTTTTTTTTTTTTTTTTTTTTTTTTTTTTTTTTTTTTTTTTTTTTTTTTTTTTTTTTTTTTTTTTTTTTTTTTTTTTTTTTTTTTTTTTTTTTTTTTTTTTTTTTTTTTTTTTTTTTTTTTTTTTTTTTTTTTTTTTTTTTTTTTTTTTTTTTTTTTTTTTTTTTTTTTTTTTTTTTTTTTTTTTTTTTTTTTTTTTTTTTTTTTTTTTTTTTTTTTTTTTTTTTTTTTTTTTTTTTTTTTTTTTTTTTTTTTTTTTTTTTTTTTTTTTTTTTTTTTTTTTTTTTTTTTTTTTTTTTTTTTTTTTTTTTTTTTTTTTTTTTTTTTTTTTTTTTTTTTTTTTTTTTTTTTTTTTTTTTTTTTTTTTTTTTTTTTTTTTTTTTTTTTTTTTTTTTTTTTTTTTTTTTTTTTTTTTTTTTTTTTTTTTTTTTTTTTTTTTTTTTTTTTTTTTTTTTTTTTTTTTTTTTTTTTTTTTTTTTTTTTTTTTTTTTTTTTTTTTTTTTTTTTTTTTTTTTTTTTTTTTTTTTTTTTTTTTTTTTTTTTTTTTTTTTTTTTTTTTTTTTTTTTTTTTTTTTTTTTTTTTTTTTTTTTTTTTTTTTTTTTTTTTTTTTTTTTTTTTTTTTTTTTTTTTTTTTTTTTTTTTTTTTTTTTTTTTTTTTTTTTTTTTTTTTTTTTTTTTTTTTTTTTTTTTTTTTTTTTTTTTTTTTTTTTTTTTTTTTTTTTTTTTTTTTTTTTTTTTTTTTTTTTTTTTTTTTTTTTTTTTTTTTTTTTTTTTTTTTTTTTTTTTTTTTTTTTTTTTTTTTTTTTTTTTTTTTTTTTTTTTTTTTTTTTTTTTTTTTTTTTTTTTTTTTTTTTTTTTTTTTTTTTTTTTTTTTTTTTTTTTTTTTTTTTTTTTTTTTTTTTTTTTTTTTTTTTTTTTTTTTTTTTTTTTTTTTTTTTTTTTTTTTTTTTTTTTTTTTTTTTTTTTTTTTTTTTTTTTTTTTTTTTTTTTTTTTTTTTTTTTTTTTTTTTTTTTTTTTTTTTTTTTTTTTTTTTTTTTTTTTTTTTTTTTTTTTTTTTTTTTTTTTTTTTTTTTTTTTTTTTTTTTTTTTTTTTTTTTTTTTTTTTTTTTTTTTTTTTTTTTTTTTTTTTTTTTTTTTTTTTTTTTTTTTTTTTTTTTTTTTTTTTTTTTTTTTTTTTTTTTTTTTTTTTTTTTTTTTTTTTTTTTTTTTTTTTTTTTTTTTTTTTTTTTTTTTTTTTTTTTTTTTTTTTTTTTTTTTTTTTTTTTTTTTTTTTTTTTTTTTTTTTTTTTTTTTTTTTTTTTTTTTTTTTTTTTTTTTTTTTTTTTTTTTTTTTTTTTTTTTTTTTTTTTTTTTTTTTTTTTTTTTTTTTTTTTTTTTTTTTTTTTTTTTTTTTTTTTTTTTTTTTTTTTTTTTTTTTTTTTTTTTTTTTTTTTTTTTTTTTTTTTTTTTTTTTTTTTTTTTTTTTTTTTTTTTTTTTTTTTTTTTTTTTTTTTTTTTTTTTTTTTTTTTTTTTTTTTTTTTTTTTTTTTTTTTTTTTTTTTTTTTTTTTTTTTTTTTTTTTTTTTTTTTTTTTTTTTTTTTTTTTTTTTTTTTTTTTTTTTTTTTTTTTTTTTTTTTTTTTTTTTTTTTTTTTTTTTTTTTTTTTTTTTTTTTTTTTTTTTTTTTTTTTTTTTTTTTTTTTTTTTTTTTTTTTTTTTTTTTTTTTTTTTTTTTTTTTTTTTTTTTTTTTTTTTTTTTTTTTTTTTTTTTTTTTTTTTTTTTTTTTTTTTTTTTTTTTTTTTTTTTTTTTTTTTTTTTTTTTTTTTTTTTTTTTTTTTTTTTTTTTTTTTTTTTTTTTTTTTTTTTTTTTTTTTTTTTTTTTTTTTTTTTTTTTTTTTTTTTTTTTTTTTTTTTTTTTTTTTTTTTTTTTTTTTTTTTTTTTTTTTTTTTTTTTTTTTTTTTTTTTTTTTTTTTTTTTTTTTTTTTTTTTTTTTTTTTTTTTTTTTTTTTTTTTTTTTTTTTTTTTTTTTTTTTTTTTTTTTTTTTTTTTTTTTTTTTTTTTTTTTTTTTTTTTTTTTTTTTTTTTTTTTTTTTTTTTTTTTTTTTTTTTTTTTTTTTTTTTTTTTTTTTTTTTTTTTTTTTTTTTTTTTTTTTTTTTTTTTTTTTTTTTTTTTTTTTTTTTTTTTTTTTTTTTTTTTTTTTTTTTTTTTTTTTTTTTTTTTTTTTTTTTTTTTTTTTTTTTTTTTTTTTTTTTTTTTTTTTTTTTTTTTTTTTTTTTTTTTTTTTTTTTTTTTTTTTTTTTTTTTTTTTTTTTTTTTTTTTTTTTTTTTTTTTTTTTTTTTTTTTTTTTTTTTTTTTTTTTTTTTTTTTTTTTTTTTTTTTTTTTTTTTTTTTTTTTTTTTTTTTTTTTTTTTTTTTTTTTTTTTTTTTTTTTTTTTTTTTTTTTTTTTTTTTTTTTTTTTTTTTTTTTTTTTTTTTTTTTTTTTTTTTTTTTTTTTTTTTTTTTTTTTTTTTTTTTTTTTTTTTTTTTTTTTTTTTTTTTTTTTTTTTTTTTTTTTTTTTTTTTTTTTTTTTTTTTTTTTTTTTTTTTTTTTTTTTTTTTTTTTTTTTTTTTTTTTTTTTTTTTTTTTTTTTTTTTTTTTTTTTTTTTTTTTTTTTTTTTTTTTTTTTTTTTTTTTTTTTTTTTTTTTTTTTTTTTTTTTTTTTTTTTTTTTTTTTTTTTTTTTTTTTTTTTTTTTTTTTTTTTTTTTTTTTTTTTTTTTTTTTTTTTTTTTTTTTTTTTTTTTTTTTTTTTTTTTTTTTTTTTTTTTTTTTTTTTTTTTTTTTTTTTTTTTTTTTTTTTTTTTTTTTTTTTTTTTTTTTTTTTTTTTTTTTTTTTTTTTTTTTTTTTTTTTTTTTTTTTTTTTTTTTTTTTTTTTTTTTTTTTTTTTTTTTTTTTTTTTTTTTTTTTTTTTTTTTTTTTTTTTTTTTTTTTTTTTTTTTTTTTTTTTTTTTTTTTTTTTTTTTTTTTTTTTTTTTTTTTTTTTTTTTTTTTTTTTTTTTTTTTTTTTTTTTTTTTTTTTTTTTTTTTTTTTTTTTTTTTTTTTTTTTTTTTTTTTTTTTTTTTTTTTTTTTTTTTTTTTTTTTTTTTTTTTTTTTTTTTTTTTTTTTTTTTTTTTTTTTTTTTTTTTTTTTTTTTTTTTTTTTTTTTTTTTTTTTTTTTTTTTTTTTTTTTTTTTTTTTTTTTTTTTTTTTTTTTTTTTTTTTTTTTTTTTTTTTTTTTTTTTTTTTTTTTTTTTTTTTTTTTTTTTTTTTTTTTTTTTTTTTTTTTTTTTTTTTTTTTTTTTTTTTTTTTTTTTTTTTTTTTTTTTTTTTTTTTTTTTTTTTTTTTTTTTTTTTTTTTTTTTTTTTTTTTTTTTTTTTTTTTTTTTTTTTTTTTTTTTTTTTTTTTTTTTTTTTTTTTTTTTTTTTTTTTTTTTTTTTTTTTTTTTTTTTTTTTTTTTTTTTTTTTTTTTTTTTTTTTTTTTTTTTTTTTTTTTTTTTTTTTTTTTTTTTTTTTTTTTTTTTTTTTTTTTTTTTTTTTTTTTTTTTTTTTTTTTTTTTTTTTTTTTTTTTTTTTTTTTTTTTTTTTTTTTTTTTTTTTTTTTTTTTTTTTTTTTTTTTTTTTTTTTTTTTTTTTTTTTTTTTTTTTTTTTTTTTTTTTTTTTTTTTTTTTTTTTTTTTTTTTTTTTTTTTTTTTTTTTTTTTTTTTTTTTTTTTTTTTTTTTTTTTTTTTTTTTTTTTTTTTTTTTTTTTTTTTTTTTTTTTTTTTTTTTTTTTTTTTTTTTTTTTTTTTTTTTTTTTTTTTTTTTTTTTTTTTTTTTTTTTTTTTTTTTTTTTTTTTTTTTTTTTTTTTTTTTTTTTTTTTTTTTTTTTTTTTTTTTTTTTTTTTTTTTTTTTTTTTTTTTTTTTTTTTTTTTTTTTTTTTTTTTTTTTTTTTTTTTTTTTTTTTTTTTTTTTTTTTTTTTTTTTTTTTTTTTTTTTTTTTTTTTTTTTTTTTTTTTTTTTTTTTTTTTTTTTTTTTTTTTTTTTTTTTTTTTTTTTTTTTTTTTTTTTTTTTTTTTTTTTTTTTTTTTTTTTTTTTTTTTTTTTTTTTTTTTTTTTTTTTTTTTTTTTTTTTTTTTTTTTTTTTTTTTTTTTTTTTTTTTTTTTTTTTTTTTTTTTTTTTTTTTTTTTTTTTTTTTTTTTTTTTTTTTTTTTTTTTTTTTTTTTTTTTTTTTTTTTTTTTTTTTTTTTTTTTTTTTTTTTTTTTTTTTTTTTTTTTTTTTTTTTTTTTTTTTTTTTTTTTTTTTTTTTTTTTTTTTTTTTTTTTTTTTTTTTTTTTTTTTTTTTTTTTTTTTTTTTTTTTTTTTTTTTTTTTTTTTTTTTTTTTTTTTTTTTTTTTTTTTTTTTTTTTTTTTTTTTTTTTTTTTTTTTTTTTTTTTTTTTTTTTTTTTTTTTTTTTTTTTTTTTTTTTTTTTTTTTTTTTTTTTTTTTTTTTTTTTTTTTTTTTTTTTTTTTTTTTTTTTTTTTTTTTTTTTTTTTTTTTTTTTTTTTTTTTTTTTTTTTTTTTTTTTTTTTTTTTTTTTTTTTTTTTTTTTTTTTTTTTTTTTTTTTTTTTTTTTTTTTTTTTTTTTTTTTTTTTTTTTTTTTTTTTTTTTTTTTTTTTTTTTTTTTTTTTTTTTTTTTTTTTTTTTTTTTTTTTTTTTTTTTTTTTTTTTTTTTTTTTTTTTTTTTTTTTTTTTTTTTTTTTTTTTTTTTTTTTTTTTTTTTTTTTTTTTTTTTTTTTTTTTTTTTTTTTTTTTTTTTTTTTTTTTTTTTTTTTTTTTTTTTTTTTTTTTTTTTTTTTTTTTTTTTTTTTTTTTTTTTTTTTTTTTTTTTTTTTTTTTTTTTTTTTTTTTTTTTTTTTTTTTTTTTTTTTTTTTTTTTTTTTTTTTTTTTTTTTTTTTTTTTTTTTTTTTTTTTTTTTTTTTTTTTTTTTTTTTTTTTTTTTTTTTTTTTTTTTTTTTTTTTTTTTTTTTTTTTTTTTTTTTTTTTTTTTTTTTTTTTTTTTTTTTTTTTTTTTTTTTTTTTTTTTTTTTTTTTTTTTTTTTTTTTTTTTTTTTTTTTTTTTTTTTTTTTTTTTTTTTTTTTTTTTTTTTTTTTTTTTTTTTTTTTTTTTTTTTTTTTTTTTTTTTTTTTTTTTTTTTTTTTTTTTTTTTTTTTTTTTTTTTTTTTTTTTTTTTTTTTTTTTTTTTTTTTTTTTTTTTTTTTTTTTTTTTTTTTTTTTTTTTTTTTTTTTTTTTTTTTTTTTTTTTTTTTTTTTTTTTTTTTTTTTTTTTTTTTTTTTTTTTTTTTTTTTTTTTTTTTTTTTTTTTTTTTTTTTTTTTTTTTTTTTTTTTTTTTTTTTTTTTTTTTTTTTTTTTTTTTTTTTTTTTTTTTTTTTTTTTTTTTTTTTTTTTTTTTTTTTTTTTTTTTTTTTTTTTTTTTTTTTTTTTTTTTTTTTTTTTTTTTTTTTTTTTTTTTTTTTTTTTTTTTTTTTTTTTTTTTTTTTTTTTTTTTTTTTTTTTTTTTTTTTTTTTTTTTTTTTTTTTTTTTTTTTTTTTTTTTTTTTTTTTTTTTTTTTTTTTTTTTTTTTTTTTTTTTTTTTTTTTTTTTTTTTTTTTTTTTTTTTTTTTTTTTTTTTTTTTTTTTTTTTTTTTTTTTTTTTTTTTTTTTTTTTTTTTTTTTTTTTTTTTTTTTTTTTTTTTTTTTTTTTTTTTTTTTTTTTTTTTTTTTTTTTTTTTTTTTTTTTTTTTTTTTTTTTTTTTTTTTTTTTTTTTTTTTTTTTTTTTTTTTTTTTTTTTTTTTTTTTTTTTTTTTTTTTTTTTTTTTTTTTTTTTTTTTTTTTTTTTTTTTTTTTTTTTTTTTTTTTTTTTTTTTTTTTTTTTTTTTTTTTTTTTTTTTTTTTTTTTTTTTTTTTTTTTTTTTTTTTTTTTTTTTTTTTTTTTTTTTTTTTTTTTTTTTTTTTTTTTTTTTTTTTTTTTTTTTTTTTTTTTTTTTTTTTTTTTTTTTTTTTTTTTTTTTTTTTTTTTTTTTTTTTTTTTTTTTTTTTTTTTTTTTTTTTTTTTTTTTTTTTTTTTTTTTTTTTTTTTTTTTTTTTTTTTTTTTTTTTTTTTTTTTTTTTTTTTTTTTTTTTTTTTTTTTTTTTTTTTTTTTTTTTTTTTTTTTTTTTTTTTTTTTTTTTTTTTTTTTTTTTTTTTTTTTTTTTTTTTTTTTTTTTTTTTTTTTTTTTTTTTTTTTTTTTTTTTTTTTTTTTTTTTTTTTTTTTTTTTTTTTTTTTTTTTTTTTTTTTTTTTTTTTTTTTTTTTTTTTTTTTTTTTTTTTTTTTTTTTTTTTTTTTTTTTTTTTTTTTTTTTTTTTTTTTTTTTTTTTTTTTTTTTTTTTTTTTTTTTTTTTTTTTTTTTTTTTTTTTTTTTTTTTTTTTTTTTTTTTTTTTTTTTTTTTTTTTTTTTTTTTTTTTTTTTTTTTTTTTTTTTTTTTTTTTTTTTTTTTTTTTTTTTTTTTTTTTTTTTTTTTTTTTTTTTTTTTTTTTTTTTTTTTTTTTTTTTTTTTTTTTTTTTTTTTTTTTTTTTTTTTTTTTTTTTTTTTTTTTTTTTTTTTTTTTTTTTTTTTTTTTTTTTTTTTTTTTTTTTTTTTTTTTTTTTTTTTTTTTTTTTTTTTTTTTTTTTTTTTTTTTTTTTTTTTTTTTTTTTTTTTTTTTTTTTTTTTTTTTTTTTTTTTTTTTTTTTTTTTTTTTTTTTTTTTTTTTTTTTTTTTTTTTTTTTTTTTTTTTTTTTTTTTTTTTTTTTTTTTTTTTTTTTTTTTTTTTTTTTTTTTTTTTTTTTTTTTTTTTTTTTTTTTTTTTTTTTTTTTTTTTTTTTTTTTTTTTTTTTTTTTTTTTTTTTTTTTTTTTTTTTTTTTTTTTTTTTTTTTTTTTTTTTTTTTTTTTTTTTTTTTTTTTTTTTTTTTTTTTTTTTTTTTTTTTTTTTTTTTTTTTTTTTTTTTTTTTTTTTTTTTTTTTTTTTTTTTTTTTTTTTTTTTTTTTTTTTTTTTTTTTTTTTTTTTTTTTTTTTTTTTTTTTTTTTTTTTTTTTTTTTTTTTTTTTTTTTTTTTTTTTTTTTTTTTTTTTTTTTTTTTTTTTTTTTTTTTTTTTTTTTTTTTTTTTTTTTTTTTTTTTTTTTTTTTTTTTTTTTTTTTTTTTTTTTTTTTTTTTTTTTTTTTTTTTTTTTTTTTTTTTTTTTTTTTTTTTTTTTTTTTTTTTTTTTTTTTTTTTTTTTTTTTTTTTTTTTTTTTTTTTTTTTTTTTTTTTTTTTTTTTTTTTTTTTTTTTTTTTTTTTTTTTTTTTTTTTTTTTTTTTTTTTTTTTTTTTTTTTTTTTTTTTTTTTTTTTTTTTTTTTTTTTTTTTTTTTTTTTTTTTTTTTTTTTTTTTTTTTTTTTTTTTTTTTTTTTTTTTTTTTTTTTTTTTTTTTTTTTTTTTTTTTTTTTTTTTTTTTTTTTTTTTTTTTTTTTTTTTTTTTTTTTTTTTTTTTTTTTTTTTTTTTTTTTTTTTTTTTTTTTTTTTTTTTTTTTTTTTTTTTTTTTTTTTTTTTTTTTTTTTTTTTTTTTTTTTTTTTTTTTTTTTTTTTTTTTTTTTTTTTTTTTTTTTTTTTTTTTTTTTTTTTTTTTTTTTTTTTTTTTTTTTTTTTTTTTTTTTTTTTTTTTTTTTTTTTTTTTTTTTTTTTTTTTTTTTTTTTTTTTTTTTTTTTTTTTTTTTTTTTTTTTTTTTTTTTTTTTTTTTTTTTTTTTTTTTTTTTTTTTTTTTTTTTTTTTTTTTTTTTTTTTTTTTTTTTTTTTTTTTTTTTTTTTTTTTTTTTTTTTTTTTTTTTTTTTTTTTTTTTTTTTTTTTTTTTTTTTTTTTTTTTTTTTTTTTTTTTTTTTTTTTTTTTTTTTTTTTTTTTTTTTTTTTTTTTTTTTTTTTTTTTTTTTTTTTTTTTTTTTTTTTTTTTTTTTTTTTTTTTTTTTTTTTTTTTTTTTTTTTTTTTTTTTTTTTTTTTTTTTTTTTTTTTTTTTTTTTTTTTTTTTTTTTTTTTTTTTTTTTTTTTTTTTTTTTTTTTTTTTTTTTTTTTTTTTTTTTTTTTTTTTTTTTTTTTTTTTTTTTTTTTTTTTTTTTTTTTTTTTTTTTTTTTTTTTTTTTTTTTTTTTTTTTTTTTTTTTTTTTTTTTTTTTTTTTTTTTTTTTTTTTTTTTTTTTTTTTTTTTTTTTTTTTTTTTTTTTTTTTTTTTTTTTTTTTTTTTTTTTTTTTTTTTTTTTTTTTTTTTTTTTTTTTTTTTTTTTTTTTTTTTTTTTTTTTTTTTTTTTTTTTTTTTTTTTTTTTTTTTTTTTTTTTTTTTTTTTTTTTTTTTTTTTTTTTTTTTTTTTTTTTTTTTTTTTTTTTTTTTTTTTTTTTTTTTTTTTTTTTTTTTTTTTTTTTTTTTTTTTTTTTTTTTTTTTTTTTTTTTTTTTTTTTTTTTTTTTTTTTTTTTTTTTTTTTTTTTTTTTTTTTTTTTTTTTTTTTTTTTTTTTTTTTTTTTTTTTTTTTTTTTTTTTTTTTTTTTTTTTTTTTTTTTTTTTTTTTTTTTTTTTTTTTTTTTTTTTTTTTTTTTTTTTTTTTTTTTTTTTTTTTTTTTTTTTTTTTTTTTTTTTTTTTTTTTTTTTTTTTTTTTTTTTTTTTTTTTTTTTTTTTTTTTTTTTTTTTTTTTTTTTTTTTTTTTTTTTTTTTTTTTTTTTTTTTTTTTTTTTTTTTTTTTTTTTTTTTTTTTTTTTTTTTTTTTTTTTTTTTTTTTTTTTTTTTTTTTTTTTTTTTTTTTTTTTTTTTTTTTTTTTTTTTTTTTTTTTTTTTTTTTTTTTTTTTTTTTTTTTTTTTTTTTTTTTTTTTTTTTTTTTTTTTTTTTTTTTTTTTTTTTTTTTTTTTTTTTTTTTTTTTTTTTTTTTTTTTTTTTTTTTTTTTTTTTTTTTTTTTTTTTTTTTTTTTTTTTTTTTTTTTTTTTTTTTTTTTTTTTTTTTTTTTTTTTTTTTTTTTTTTTTTTTTTTTTTTTTTTTTTTTTTTTTTTTTTTTTTTTTTTTTTTTTTTTTTTTTTTTTTTTTTTTTTTTTTTTTTTTTTTTTTTTTTTTTTTTTTTTTTTTTTTTTTTTTTTTTTTTTTTTTTTTTTTTTTTTTTTTTTTTTTTTTTTTTTTTTTTTTTTTTTTTTTTTTTTTTTTTTTTTTTTTTTTTTTTTTTTTTTTTTTTTTTTTTTTTTTTTTTTTTTTTTTTTTTTTTTTTTTTTTTTTTTTTTTTTTTTTTTTTTTTTTTTTTTTTTTTTTTTTTTTTTTTTTTTTTTTTTTTTTTTTTTTTTTTTTTTTTTTTTTTTTTTTTTTTTTTTTTTTTTTTTTTTTTTTTTTTTTTTTTTTTTTTTTTTTTTTTTTTTTTTTTTTTTTTTTTTTTTTTTTTTTTTTTTTTTTTTTTTTTTTTTTTTTTTTTTTTTTTTTTTTTTTTTTTTTTTTTTTTTTTTTTTTTTTTTTTTTTTTTTTTTTTTTTTTTTTTTTTTTTTTTTTTTTTTTTTTTTTTTTTTTTTTTTTTTTTTTTTTTTTTTTTTTTTTTTTTTTTTTTTTTTTTTTTTTTTTTTTTTTTTTTTTTTTTTTTTTTTTTTTTTTTTTTTTTTTTTTTTTTTTTTTTTTTTTTTTTTTTTTTTTTTTTTTTTTTTTTTTTTTTTTTTTTTTTTTTTTTTTTTTTTTTTTTTTTTTTTTTTTTTTTTTTTTTTTTTTTTTTTTTTTTTTTTTTTTTTTTTTTTTTTTTTTTTTTTTTTTTTTTTTTTTTTTTTTTTTTTTTTTTTTTTTTTTTTTTTTTTTTTTTTTTTTTTTTTTTTTTTTTTTTTTTTTTTTTTTTTTTTTTTTTTTTTTTTTTTTTTTTTTTTTTTTTTTTTTTTTTTTTTTTTTTTTTTTTTTTTTTTTTTTTTTTTTTTTTTTTTTTTTTTTTTTTTTTTTTTTTTTTTTTTTTTTTTTTTTTTTTTTTTTTTTTTTTTTTTTTTTTTTTTTTTTTTTTTTTTTTTTTTTTTTTTTTTTTTTTTTTTTTTTTTTTTTTTTTTTTTTTTTTTTTTTTTTTTTTTTTTTTTTTTTTTTTTTTTTTTTTTTTTTTTTTTTTTTTTTTTTTTTTTTTTTTTTTTTTTTTTTTTTTTTTTTTTTTTTTTTTTTTTTTTTTTTTTTTTTTTTTTTTTTTTTTTTTTTTTTTTTTTTTTTTTTTTTTTTTTTTTTTTTTTTTTTTTTTTTTTTTTTTTTTTTTTTTTTTTTTTTTTTTTTTTTTTTTTTTTTTTTTTTTTTTTTTTTTTTTTTTTTTTTTTTTTTTTTTTTTTTTTTTTTTTTTTTTTTTTTTTTTTTTTTTTTTTTTTTTTTTTTTTTTTTTTTTTTTTTTTTTTTTTTTTTTTTTTTTTTTTTTTTTTTTTTTTTTTTTTTTTTTTTTTTTTTTTTTTTTTTTTTTTTTTTTTTTTTTTTTTTTTTTTTTTTTTTTTTTTTTTTTTTTTTTTTTTTTTTTTTTTTTTTTTTTTTTTTTTTTTTTTTTTTTTTTTTTTTTTTTTTTTTTTTTTTTTTTTTTTTTTTTTTTTTTTTTTTTTTTTTTTTTTTTTTTTTTTTTTTTTTTTTTTTTTTTTTTTTTTTTTTTTTTTTTTTTTTTTTTTTTTTTTTTTTTTTTTTTTTTTTTTTTTTTTTTTTTTTTTTTTTTTTTTTTTTTTTTTTTTTTTTTTTTTTTTTTTTTTTTTTTTTTTTTTTTTTTTTTTTTTTTTTTTTTTTTTTTTTTTTTTTTTTTTTTTTTTTTTTTTTTTTTTTTTTTTTTTTTTTTTTTTTTTTTTTTTTTTTTTTTTTTTTTTTTTTTTTTTTTTTTTTTTTTTTTTTTTTTTTTTTTTTTTTTTTTTTTTTTTTTTTTTTTTTTTTTTTTTTTTTTTTTTTTTTTTTTTTTTTTTTTTTTTTTTTTTTTTTTTTTTTTTTTTTTTTTTTTTTTTTTTTTTTTTTTTTTTTTTTTTTTTTTTTTTTTTTTTTTTTTTTTTTTTTTTTTTTTTTTTTTTTTTTTTTTTTTTTTTTTTTTTTTTTTTTTTTTTTTTTTTTTTTTTTTTTTTTTTTTTTTTTTTTTTTTTTTTTTTTTTTTTTTTTTTTTTTTTTTTTTTTTTTTTTTTTTTTTTTTTTTTTTTTTTTTTTTTTTTTTTTTTTTTTTTTTTTTTTTTTTTTTTTTTTTTTTTTTTTTTTTTTTTTTTTTTTTTTTTTTTTTTTTTTTTTTTTTTTTTTTTTTTTTTTTTTTTTTTTTTTTTTTTTTTTTTTTTTTTTTTTTTTTTTTTTTTTTTTTTTTTTTTTTTTTTTTTTTTTTTTTTTTTTTTTTTTTTTTTTTTTTTTTTTTTTTTTTTTTTTTTTTTTTTTTTTTTTTTTTTTTTTTTTTTTTTTTTTTTTTTTTTTTTTTTTTTTTTTTTTTTTTTTTTTTTTTTTTTTTTTTTTTTTTTTTTTTTTTTTTTTTTTTTTTTTTTTTTTTTTTTTTTTTTTTTTTTTTTTTTTTTTTTTTTTTTTTTTTTTTTTTTTTTTTTTTTTTTTTTTTTTTTTTTTTTTTTTTTTTTTTTTTTTTTTTTTTTTTTTTTTTTTTTTTTTTTTTTTTTTTTTTTTTTTTTTTTTTTTTTTTTTTTTTTTTTTTTTTTTTTTTTTTTTTTTTTTTTTTTTTTTTTTTTTTTTTTTTTTTTTTTTTTTTTTTTTTTTTTTTTTTTTTTTTTTTTTTTTTTTTTTTTTTTTTTTTTTTTTTTTTTTTTTTTTTTTTTTTTTTTTTTTTTTTTTTTTTTTTTTTTTTTTTTTTTTTTTTTTTTTTTTTTTTTTTTTTTTTTTTTTTTTTTTTTTTTTTTTTTTTTTTTTTTTTTTTTTTTTTTTTTTTTTTTTTTTTTTTTTTTTTTTTTTTTTTTTTTTTTTTTTTTTTTTTTTTTTTTTTTTTTTTTTTTTTTTTTTTTTTTTTTTTTTTTTTTTTTTTTTTTTTTTTTTTTTTTTTTTTTTTTTTTTTTTTTTTTTTTTTTTTTTTTTTTTTTTTTTTTTTTTTTTTTTTTTTTTTTTTTTTTTTTTTTTTTTTTTTTTTTTTTTTTTTTTTTTTTTTTTTTTTTTTTTTTTTTTTTTTTTTTTTTTTTTTTTTTTTTTTTTTTTTTTTTTTTTTTTTTTTTTTTTTTTTTTTTTTTTTTTTTTTTTTTTTTTTTTTTTTTTTTTTTTTTTTTTTTTTTTTTTTTTTTTTTTTTTTTTTTTTTTTTTTTTTTTTTTTTTTTTTTTTTTTTTTTTTTTTTTTTTTTTTTTTTTTTTTTTTTTTTTTTTTTTTTTTTTTTTTTTTTTTTTTTTTTTTTTTTTTTTTTTTTTTTTTTTTTTTTTTTTTTTTTTTTTTTTTTTTTTTTTTTTTTTTTTTTTTTTTTTTTTTTTTTTTTTTTTTTTTTTTTTTTTTTTTTTTTTTTTTTTTTTTTTTTTTTTTTTTTTTTTTTTTTTTTTTTTTTTTTTTTTTTTTTTTTTTTTTTTTTTTTTTTTTTTTTTTTTTTTTTTTTTTTTTTTTTTTTTTTTTTTTTTTTTTTTTTTTTTTTTTTTTTTTTTTTTTTTTTTTTTTTTTTTTTTTTTTTTTTTTTTTTTTTTTTTTTTTTTTTTTTTTTTTTTTTTTTTTTTTTTTTTTTTTTTTTTTTTTTTTTTTTTTTTTTTTTTTTTTTTTTTTTTTTTTTTTTTTTTTTTTTTTTTTTTTTTTTTTTTTTTTTTTTTTTTTTTTTTTTTTTTTTTTTTTTTTTTTTTTTTTTTTTTTTTTTTTTTTTTTTTTTTTTTTTTTTTTTTTTTTTTTTTTTTTTTTTTTTTTTTTTTTTTTTTTTTTTTTTTTTTTTTTTTTTTTTTTTTTTTTTTTTTTTTTTTTTTTTTTTTTTTTTTTTTTTTTTTTTTTTTTTTTTTTTTTTTTTTTTTTTTTTTTTTTTTTTTTTTTTTTTTTTTTTTTTTTTTTTTTTTTTTTTTTTTTTTTTTTTTTTTTTTTTTTTTTTTTTTTTTTTTTTTTTTTTTTTTTTTTTTTTTTTTTTTTTTTTTTTTTTTTTTTTTTTTTTTTTTTTTTTTTTTTTTTTTTTTTTTTTTTTTTTTTTTTTTTTTTTTTTTTTTTTTTTTTTTTTTTTTTTTTTTTTTTTTTTTTTTTTTTTTTTTTTTTTTTTTTTTTTTTTTTTTTTTTTTTTTTTTTTTTTTTTTTTTTTTTTTTTTTTTTTTTTTTTTTTTTTTTTTTTTTTTTTTTTTTTTTTTTTTTTTTTTTTTTTTTTTTTTTTTTTTTTTTTTTTTTTTTTTTTTTTTTTTTTTTTTTTTTTTTTTTTTTTTTTTTTTTTTTTTTTTTTTTTTTTTTTTTTTTTTTTTTTTTTTTTTTTTTTTTTTTTTTTTTTTTTTTTTTTTTTTTTTTTTTTTTTTTTTTTTTTTTTTTTTTTTTTTTTTTTTTTTTTTTTTTTTTTTTTTTTTTTTTTTTTTTTTTTTTTTTTTTTTTTTTTTTTTTTTTTTTTTTTTTTTTTTTTTTTTTTTTTTTTTTTTTTTTTTTTTTTTTTTTTTTTTTTTTTTTTTTTTTTTTTTTTTTTTTTTTTTTTTTTTTTTTTTTTTTTTTTTTTTTTTTTTTTTTTTTTTTTTTTTTTTTTTTTTTTTTTTTTTTTTTTTTTTTTTTTTTTTTTTTTTTTTTTTTTTTTTTTTTTTTTTTTTTTTTTTTTTTTTTTTTTTTTTTTTTTTTTTTTTTTTTTTTTTTTTTTTTTTTTTTTTTTTTTTTTTTTTTTTTTTTTTTTTTTTTTTTTTTTTTTTTTTTTTTTTTTTTTTTTTTTTTTTTTTTTTTTTTTTTTTTTTTTTTTTTTTTTTTTTTTTTTTTTTTTTTTTTTTTTTTTTTTTTTTTTTTTTTTTTTTTTTTTTTTTTTTTTTTTTTTTTTTTTTTTTTTTTTTTTTTTTTTTTTTTTTTTTTTTTTTTTTTTTTTTTTTTTTTTTTTTTTTTTTTTTTTTTTTTTTTTTTTTTTTTTTTTTTTTTTTTTTTTTTTTTTTTTTTTTTTTTTTTTTTTTTTTTTTTTTTTTTTTTTTTTTTTTTTTTTTTTTTTTTTTTTTTTTTTTTTTTTTTTTTTTTTTTTTTTTTTTTTTTTTTTTTTTTTTTTTTTTTTTTTTTTTTTTTTTTTTTTTTTTTTTTTTTTTTTTTTTTTTTTTTTTTTTTTTTTTTTTTTTTTTTTTTTTTTTTTTTTTTTTTTTTTTTTTTTTTTTTTTTTTTTTTTTTTTTTTTTTTTTTTTTTTTTTTTTTTTTTTTTTTTTTTTTTTTTTTTTTTTTTTTTTTTTTTTTTTTTTTTTTTTTTTTTTTTTTTTTTTTTTTTTTTTTTTTTTTTTTTTTTTTTTTTTTTTTTTTTTTTTTTTTTTTTTTTTTTTTTTTTTTTTTTTTTTTTTTTTTTTTTTTTTTTTTTTTTTTTTTTTTTTTTTTTTTTTTTTTTTTTTTTTTTTTTTTTTTTTTTTTTTTTTTTTTTTTTTTTTTTTTTTTTTTTTTTTTTTTTTTTTTTTTTTTTTTTTTTTTTTTTTTTTTTTTTTTTTTTTTTTTTTTTTTTTTTTTTTTTTTTTTTTTTTTTTTTTTTTTTTTTTTTTTTTTTTTTTTTTTTTTTTTTTTTTTTTTTTTTTTTTTTTTTTTTTTTTTTTTTTTTTTTTTTTTTTTTTTTTTTTTTTTTTTTTTTTTTTTTTTTTTTTTTTTTTTTTTTTTTTTTTTTTTTTTTTTTTTTTTTTTTTTTTTTTTTTTTTTTTTTTTTTTTTTTTTTTTTTTTTTTTTTTTTTTTTTTTTTTTTTTTTTTTTTTTTTTTTTTTTTTTTTTTTTTTTTTTTTTTTTTTTTTTTTTTTTTTTTTTTTTTTTTTTTTTTTTTTTTTTTTTTTTTTTTTTTTTTTTTTTTTTTTTTTTTTTTTTTTTTTTTTTTTTTTTTTTTTTTTTTTTTTTTTTTTTTTTTTTTTTTTTTTTTTTTTTTTTTTTTTTTTTTTTTTTTTTTTTTTTTTTTTTTTTTTTTTTTTTTTTTTTTTTTTTTTTTTTTTTTTTTTTTTTTTTTTTTTTTTTTTTTTTTTTTTTTTTTTTTTTTTTTTTTTTTTTTTTTTTTTTTTTTTTTTTTTTTTTTTTTTTTTTTTTTTTTTTTTTTTTTTTTTTTTTTTTTTTTTTTTTTTTTTTTTTTTTTTTTTTTTTTTTTTTTTTTTTTTTTTTTTTTTTTTTTTTTTTTTTTTTTTTTTTTTTTTTTTTTTTTTTTTTTTTTTTTTTTTTTTTTTTTTTTTTTTTTTTTTTTTTTTTTTTTTTTTTTTTTTTTTTTTTTTTTTTTTTTTTTTTTTTTTTTTTTTTTTTTTTTTTTTTTTTTTTTTTTTTTTTTTTTTTTTTTTTTTTTTTTTTTTTTTTTTTTTTTTTTTTTTTTTTTTTTTTTTTTTTTTTTTTTTTTTTTTTTTTTTTTTTTTTTTTTTTTTTTTTTTTTTTTTTTTTTTTTTTTTTTTTTTTTTTTTTTTTTTTTTTTTTTTTTTTTTTTTTTTTTTTTTTTTTTTTTTTTTTTTTTTTTTTTTTTTTTTTTTTTTTTTTTTTTTTTTTTTTTTTTTTTTTTTTTTTTTTTTTTTTTTTTTTTTTTTTTTTTTTTTTTTTTTTTTTTTTTTTTTTTTTTTTTTTTTTTTTTTTTTTTTTTTTTTTTTTTTTTTTTTTTTTTTTTTTTTTTTTTTTTTTTTTTTTTTTTTTTTTTTTTTTTTTTTTTTTTTTTTTTTTTTTTTTTTTTTTTTTTTTTTTTTTTTTTTTTTTTTTTTTTTTTTTTTTTTTTTTTTTTTTTTTTTTTTTTTTTTTTTTTTTTTTTTTTTTTTTTTTTTTTTTTTTTTTTTTTTTTTTTTTTTTTTTTTTTTTTTTTTTTTTTTTTTTTTTTTTTTTTTTTTTTTTTTTTTTTTTTTTTTTTTTTTTTTTTTTTTTTTTTTTTTTTTTTTTTTTTTTTTTTTTTTTTTTTTTTTTTTTTTTTTTTTTTTTTTTTTTTTTTTTTTTTTTTTTTTTTTTTTTTTTTTTTTTTTTTTTTTTTTTTTTTTTTTTTTTTTTTTTTTTTTTTTTTTTTTTTTTTTTTTTTTTTTTTTTTTTTTTTTTTTTTTTTTTTTTTTTTTTTTTTTTTTTTTTTTTTTTTTTTTTTTTTTTTTTTTTTTTTTTTTTTTTTTTTTTTTTTTTTTTTTTTTTTTTTTTTTTTTTTTTTTTTTTTTTTTTTTTTTTTTTTTTTTTTTTTTTTTTTTTTTTTTTTTTTTTTTTTTTTTTTTTTTTTTTTTTTTTTTTTTTTTTTTTTTTTTTTTTTTTTTTTTTTTTTTTTTTTTTTTTTTTTTTTTTTTTTTTTTTTTTTTTTTTTTTTTTTTTTTTTTTTTTTTTTTTTTTTTTTTTTTTTTTTTTTTTTTTTTTTTTTTTTTTTTTTTTTTTTTTTTTTTTTTTTTTTTTTTTTTTTTTTTTTTTTTTTTTTTTTTTTTTTTTTTTTTTTTTTTTTTTTTTTTTTTTTTTTTTTTTTTTTTTTTTTTTTTTTTTTTTTTTTTTTTTTTTTTTTTTTTTTTTTTTTTTTTTTTTTTTTTTTTTTTTTTTTTTTTTTTTTTTTTTTTTTTTTTTTTTTTTTTTTTTTTTTTTTTTTTTTTTTTTTTTTTTTTTTTTTTTTTTTTTTTTTTTTTTTTTTTTTTTTTTTTTTTTTTTTTTTTTTTTTTTTTTTTTTTTTTTTTTTTTTTTTTTTTTTTTTTTTTTTTTTTTTTTTTTTTTTTTTTTTTTTTTTTTTTTTTTTTTTTTTTTTTTTTTTTTTTTTTTTTTTTTTTTTTTTTTTTTTTTTTTTTTTTTTTTTTTTTTTTTTTTTTTTTTTTTTTTTTTTTTTTTTTTTTTTTTTTTTTTTTTTTTTTTTTTTTTTTTTTTTTTTTTTTTTTTTTTTTTTTTTTTTTTTTTTTTTTTTTTTTTTTTTTTTTTTTTTTTTTTTTTTTTTTTTTTTTTTTTTTTTTTTTTTTTTTTTTTTTTTTTTTTTTTTTTTTTTTTTTTTTTTTTTTTTTTTTTTTTTTTTTTTTTTTTTTTTTTTTTTTTTTTTTTTTTTTTTTTTTTTTTTTTTTTTTTTTTTTTTTTTTTTTTTTTTTTTTTTTTTTTTTTTTTTTTTTTTTTTTTTTTTTTTTTTTTTTTTTTTTTTTTTTTTTTTTTTTTTTTTTTTTTTTTTTTTTTTTTTTTTTTTTTTTTTTTTTTTTTTTTTTTTTTTTTTTTTTTTTTTTTTTTTTTTTTTTTTTTTTTTTTTTTTTTTTTTTTTTTTTTTTTTTTTTTTTTTTTTTTTTTTTTTTTTTTTTTTTTTTTTTTTTTTTTTTTTTTTTTTTTTTTTTTTTTTTTTTTTTTTTTTTTTTTTTTTTTTTTTTTTTTTTTTTTTTTTTTTTTTTTTTTTTTTTTTTTTTTTTTTTTTTTTTTTTTTTTTTTTTTTTTTTTTTTTTTTTTTTTTTTTTTTTTTTTTTTTTTTTTTTTTTTTTTTTTTTTTTTTTTTTTTTTTTTTTTTTTTTTTTTTTTTTTTTTTTTTTTTTTTTTTTTTTTTTTTTTTTTTTTTTTTTTTTTTTTTTTTTTTTTTTTTTTTTTTTTTTTTTTTTTTTTTTTTTTTTTTTTTTTTTTTTTTTTTTTTTTTTTTTTTTTTTTTTTTTTTTTTTTTTTTTTTTTTTTTTTTTTTTTTTTTTTTTTTTTTTTTTTTTTTTTTTTTTTTTTTTTTTTTTTTTTTTTTTTTTTTTTTTTTTTTTTTTTTTTTTTTTTTTTTTTTTTTTTTTTTTTTTTTTTTTTTTTTTTTTTTTTTTTTTTTTTTTTTTTTTTTTTTTTTTTTTTTTTTTTTTTTTTTTTTTTTTTTTTTTTTTTTTTTTTTTTTTTTTTTTTTTTTTTTTTTTTTTTTTTTTTTTTTTTTTTTTTTTTTTTTTTTTTTTTTTTTTTTTTTTTTTTTTTTTTTTTTTTTTTTTTTTTTTTTTTTTTTTTTTTTTTTTTTTTTTTTTTTTTTTTTTTTTTTTTTTTTTTTTTTTTTTTTTTTTTTTTTTTTTTTTTTTTTTTTTTTTTTTTTTTTTTTTTTTTTTTTTTTTTTTTTTTTTTTTTTTTTTTTTTTTTTTTTTTTTTTTTTTTTTTTTTTTTTTTTTTTTTTTTTTTTTTTTTTTTTTTTTTTTTTTTTTTTTTTTTTTTTTTTTTTTTTTTTTTTTTTTTTTTTTTTTTTTTTTTTTTTTTTTTTTTTTTTTTTTTTTTTTTTTTTTTTTTTTTTTTTTTTTTTTTTTTTTTTTTTTTTTTTTTTTTTTTTTTTTTTTTTTTTTTTTTTTTTTTTTTTTTTTTTTTTTTTTTTTTTTTTTTTTTTTTTTTTTTTTTTTTTTTTTTTTTTTTTTTTTTTTTTTTTTTTTTTTTTTTTTTTTTTTTTTTTTTTTTTTTTTTTTTTTTTTTTTTTTTTTTTTTTTTTTTTTTTTTTTTTTTTTTTTTTTTTTTTTTTTTTTTTTTTTTTTTTTTTTTTTTTTTTTTTTTTTTTTTTTTTTTTTTTTTTTTTTTTTTTTTTTTTTTTTTTTTTTTTTTTTTTTTTTTTTTTTTTTTTTTTTTTTTTTTTTTTTTTTTTTTTTTTTTTTTTTTTTTTTTTTTTTTTTTTTTTTTTTTTTTTTTTTTTTTTTTTTTTTTTTTTTTTTTTTTTTTTTTTTTTTTTTTTTTTTTTTTTTTTTTTTTTTTTTTTTTTTTTTTTTTTTTTTTTTTTTTTTTTTTTTTTTTTTTTTTTTTTTTTTTTTTTTTTTTTTTTTTTTTTTTTTTTTTTTTTTTTTTTTTTTTTTTTTTTTTTTTTTTTTTTTTTTTTTTTTTTTTTTTTTTTTTTTTTTTTTTTTTTTTTTTTTTTTTTTTTTTTTTTTTTTTTTTTTTTTTTTTTTTTTTTTTTTTTTTTTTTTTTTTTTTTTTTTTTTTTTTTTTTTTTTTTTTTTTTTTTTTTTTTTTTTTTTTTTTTTTTTTTTTTTTTTTTTTTTTTTTTTTTTTTTTTTTTTTTTTTTTTTTTTTTTTTTTTTTTTTTTTTTTTTTTTTTTTTTTTTTTTTTTTTTTTTTTTTTTTTTTTTTTTTTTTTTTTTTTTTTTTTTTTTTTTTTTTTTTTTTTTTTTTTTTTTTTTTTTTTTTTTTTTTTTTTTTTTTTTTTTTTTTTTTTTTTTTTTTTTTTTTTTTTTTTTTTTTTTTTTTTTTTTTTTTTTTTTTTTTTTTTTTTTTTTTTTTTTTTTTTTTTTTTTTTTTTTTTTTTTTTTTTTTTTTTTTTTTTTTTTTTTTTTTTTTTTTTTTTTTTTTTTTTTTTTTTTTTTTTTTTTTTTTTTTTTTTTTTTTTTTTTTTTTTTTTTTTTTTTTTTTTTTTTTTTTTTTTTTTTTTTTTTTTTTTTTTTTTTTTTTTTTTTTTTTTTTTTTTTTTTTTTTTTTTTTTTTTTTTTTTTTTTTTTTTTTTTTTTTTTTTTTTTTTTTTTTTTTTTTTTTTTTTTTTTTTTTTTTTTTTTTTTTTTTTTTTTTTTTTTTTTTTTTTTTTTTTTTTTTTTTTTTTTTTTTTTTTTTTTTTTTTTTTTTTTTTTTTTTTTTTTTTTTTTTTTTTTTTTTTTTTTTTTTTTTTTTTTTTTTTTTTTTTTTTTTTTTTTTTTTTTTTTTTTTTTTTTTTTTTTTTTTTTTTTTTTTTTTTTTTTTTTTTTTTTTTTTTTTTTTTTTTTTTTTTTTTTTTTTTTTTTTTTTTTTTTTTTTTTTTTTTTTTTTTTTTTTTTTTTTTTTTTTTTTTTTTTTTTTTTTTTTTTTTTTTTTTTTTTTTTTTTTTTTTTTTTTTTTTTTTTTTTTTTTTTTTTTTTTTTTTTTTTTTTTTTTTTTTTTTTTTTTTTTTTTTTTTTTTTTTTTTTTTTTTTTTTTTTTTTTTTTTTTTTTTTTTTTTTTTTTTTTTTTTTTTTTTTTTTTTTTTTTTTTTTTTTTTTTTTTTTTTTTTTTTTTTTTTTTTTTTTTTTTTTTTTTTTTTTTTTTTTTTTTTTTTTTTTTTTTTTTTTTTTTTTTTTTTTTTTTTTTTTTTTTTTTTTTTTTTTTTTTTTTTTTTTTTTTTTTTTTTTTTTTTTTTTTTTTTTTTTTTTTTTTTTTTTTTTTTTTTTTTTTTTTTTTTTTTTTTTTTTTTTTTTTTTTTTTTTTTTTTTTTTTTTTTTTTTTTTTTTTTTTTTTTTTTTTTTTTTTTTTTTTTTTTTTTTTTTTTTTTTTTTTTTTTTTTTTTTTTTTTTTTTTTTTTTTTTTTTTTTTTTTTTTTTTTTTTTTTTTTTTTTTTTTTTTTTTTTTTTTTTTTTTTTTTTTTTTTTTTTTTTTTTTTTTTTTTTTTTTTTTTTTTTTTTTTTTTTTTTTTTTTTTTTTTTTTTTTTTTTTTTTTTTTTTTTTTTTTTTTTTTTTTTTTTTTTTTTTTTTTTTTTTTTTTTTTTTTTTTTTTTTTTTTTTTTTTTTTTTTTTTTTTTTTTTTTTTTTTTTTTTTTTTTTTTTTTTTTTTTTTTTTTTTTTTTTTTTTTTTTTTTTTTTTTTTTTTTTTTTTTTTTTTTTTTTTTTTTTTTTTTTTTTTTTTTTTTTTTTTTTTTTTTTTTTTTTTTTTTTTTTTTTTTTTTTTTTTTTTTTTTTTTTTTTTTTTTTTTTTTTTTTTTTTTTTTTTTTTTTTTTTTTTTTTTTTTTTTTTTTTTTTTTTTTTTTTTTTTTTTTTTTTTTTTTTTTTTTTTTTTTTTTTTTTTTTTTTTTTTTTTTTTTTTTTTTTTTTTTTTTTTTTTTTTTTTTTTTTTTTTTTTTTTTTTTTTTTTTTTTTTTTTTTTTTTTTTTTTTTTTTTTTTTTTTTTTTTTTTTTTTTTTTTTTTTTTTTTTTTTTTTTTTTTTTTTTTTTTTTTTTTTTTTTTTTTTTTTTTTTTTTTTTTTTTTTTTTTTTTTTTTTTTTTTTTTTTTTTTTTTTTTTTTTTTTTTTTTTTTTTTTTTTTTTTTTTTTTTTTTTTTTTTTTTTTTTTTTTTTTTTTTTTTTTTTTTTTTTTTTTTTTTTTTTTTTTTTTTTTTTTTTTTTTTTTTTTTTTTTTTTTTTTTTTTTTTTTTTTTTTTTTTTTTTTTTTTTTTTTTTTTTTTTTTTTTTTTTTTTTTTTTTTTTTTTTTTTTTTTTTTTTTTTTTTTTTTTTTTTTTTTTTTTTTTTTTTTTTTTTTTTTTTTTTTTTTTTTTTTTTTTTTTTTTTTTTTTTTTTTTTTTTTTTTTTTTTTTTTTTTTTTTTTTTTTTTTTTTTTTTTTTTTTTTTTTTTTTTTTTTTTTTTTTTTTTTTTTTTTTTTTTTTTTTTTTTTTTTTTTTTTTTTTTTTTTTTTTTTTTTTTTTTTTTTTTTTTTTTTTTTTTTTTTTTTTTTTTTTTTTTTTTTTTTTTTTTTTTTTTTTTTTTTTTTTTTTTTTTTTTTTTTTTTTTTTTTTTTTTTTTTTTTTTTTTTTTTTTTTTTTTTTTTTTTTTTTTTTTTTTTTTTTTTTTTTTTTTTTTTTTTTTTTTTTTTTTTTTTTTTTTTTTTTTTTTTTTTTTTTTTTTTTTTTTTTTTTTTTTTTTTTTTTTTTTTTTTTTTTTTTTTTTTTTTTTTTTTTTTTTTTTTTTTTTTTTTTTTTTTTTTTTTTTTTTTTTTTTTTTTTTTTTTTTTTTTTTTTTTTTTTTTTTTTTTTTTTTTTTTTTTTTTTTTTTTTTTTTTTTTTTTTTTTTTTTTTTTTTTTTTTTTTTTTTTTTTTTTTTTTTTTTTTTTTTTTTTTTTTTTTTTTTTTTTTTTTTTTTTTTTTTTTTTTTTTTTTTTTTTTTTTTTTTTTTTTTTTTTTTTTTTTTTTTTTTTTTTTTTTTTTTTTTTTTTTTTTTTTTTTTTTTTTTTTTTTTTTTTTTTTTTTTTTTTTTTTTTTTTTTTTTTTTTTTTTTTTTTTTTTTTTTTTTTTTTTTTTTTTTTTTTTTTTTTTTTTTTTTTTTTTTTTTTTTTTTTTTTTTTTTTTTTTTTTTTTTTTTTTTTTTTTTTTTTTTTTTTTTTTTTTTTTTTTTTTTTTTTTTTTTTTTTTTTTTTTTTTTTTTTTTTTTTTTTTTTTTTTTTTTTTTTTTTTTTTTTTTTTTTTTTTTTTTTTTTTTTTTTTTTTTTTTTTTTTTTTTTTTTTTTTTTTTTTTTTTTTTTTTTTTTTTTTTTTTTTTTTTTTTTTTTTTTTTTTTTTTTTTTTTTTTTTTTTTTTTTTTTTTTTTTTTTTTTTTTTTTTTTTTTTTTTTTTTTTTTTTTTTTTTTTTTTTTTTTTTTTTTTTTTTTTTTTTTTTTTTTTTTTTTTTTTTTTTTTTTTTTTTTTTTTTTTTTTTTTTTTTTTTTTTTTTTTTTTTTTTTTTTTTTTTTTTTTTTTTTTTTTTTTTTTTTTTTTTTTTTTTTTTTTTTTTTTTTTTTTTTTTTTTTTTTTTTTTTTTTTTTTTTTTTTTTTTTTTTTTTTTTTTTTTTTTTTTTTTTTTTTTTTTTTTTTTTTTTTTTTTTTTTTTTTTTTTTTTTTTTTTTTTTTTTTTTTTTTTTTTTTTTTTTTTTTTTTTTTTTTTTTTTTTTTTTTTTTTTTTTTTTTTTTTTTTTTTTTTTTTTTTTTTTTTTTTTTTTTTTTTTTTTTTTTTTTTTTTTTTTTTTTTTTTTTTTTTTTTTTTTTTTTTTTTTTTTTTTTTTTTTTTTTTTTTTTTTTTTTTTTTTTTTTTTTTTTTTTTTTTTTTTTTTTTTTTTTTTTTTTTTTTTTTTTTTTTTTTTTTTTTTTTTTTTTTTTTTTTTTTTTTTTTTTTTTTTTTTTTTTTTTTTTTTTTTTTTTTTTTTTTTTTTTTTTTTTTTTTTTTTTTTTTTTTTTTTTTTTTTTTTTTTTTTTTTTTTTTTTTTTTTTTTTTTTTTTTTTTTTTTTTTTTTTTTTTTTTTTTTTTTTTTTTTTTTTTTTTTTTTTTTTTTTTTTTTTTTTTTTTTTTTTTTTTTTTTTTTTTTTTTTTTTTTTTTTTTTTTTTTTTTTTTTTTTTTTTTTTCTTTTTTTTTTTTTTTTTTTTTTTTTTTTTTTTTTTTTTTTTTTTTTTTTTTTTTTTTTTTTTTTTTTTTTTTTTTTTTTTTTTTTTTTTTTTTTTTTTTTTTTTTTTTTTTTTTTTTTTTTTTTTTTTTTTTTTTTTTTTTTTTTTTTTTTTTTTTTTTTTTTTTTTTTTTTTTTTTTTTTTTTTTTTTTTTTTTTTTTTTTTTTTTTTTTTTTTTTTTTTTTTTTTTTTTTTTTTTTTTTTTTTTTTTTTTTTTTTTTTTTTTTTTTTTTTTTTTTTTTTTTTTTTTTTTTTTTTTTTTTTTTTTTTTTTTTTTTTTTTTTTTTTTTTTTTTTTTTTTTTTTTTTTTTTTTTTTTTTTTTTTTTTTTTTTTTTTTTTTTTTTTTTTTTTTTTTTTTTTTTTTTTTTTTTTTTTTTTTTTTTTTTTTTTTTTTTTTTTTTTTTTTTTTTTTTTTTTTTTTTTTTTTTTTTTTTTTTTTTTTTTTTTTTTTTTTTTTTTTTTTTTTTTTTTTTTTTTTTTTTTTTTTTTTTTTTTTTTTTTTTTTTTTTTTTTTTTTTTTTTTTTTTTTTTTTTTTTTTTTTTTTTTTTTTTTTTTTTTTTTTTTTTTTTTTTTTTTTTTTTTTTTTTTTTTTTTTTTTTTTTTTTTTTTTTTTTTTTTTTTTTTTTTTTTTTTTTTTTTTTTTTTTTTTTTTTTTTTTTTTTTTTTTTTTTTTTTTTTTTTTTTTTTTTTTTTTTTTTTTTTTTTTTTTTTTTTTTTTTTTTTTTTTTTTTTTTTTTTTTTTTTTTTTTTTTTTTTTTTTTTTTTTTTTTTTTTTTTTTTTTTTTTTTTTTTTTTTTTTTTTTTTTTTTTTTTTTTTTTTTTTTTTTTTTTTTTTTTTTTTTTTTTTTTTTTTTTTTTTTTTTTTTTTTTTTTTTTTTTTTTTTTTTTTTTTTTTTTTTTTTTTTTTTTTTTTTTTTTTTTTTTTTTTTTTTTTTTTTTTTTTTTTTTTTTTTTTTTTTTTTTTTTTTTTTTTTTTTTTTTTTTTTTTTTTTTTTTTTTTTTTTTTTTTTTTTTTTTTTTTTTTTTTTTTTTTTTTTTTTTTTTTTTTTTTTTTTTTTTTTTTTTTTTTTTTTTTTTTTTTTTTTTTTTTTTTTTTTTTTTTTTTTTTTTTTTTTTTTTTTTTTTTTTTTTTTTTTTTTTTTTTTTTTTTTTTTTTTTTTTTTTTTTTTTTTTTTTTTTTTTTTTTTTTTTTTTTTTTTTTTTTTTTTTTTTTTTTTTTTTTTTTTTTTTTTTTTTTTTTTTTTTTTTTTTTTTTTTTTTTTTTTTTTTTTTTTTTTTTTTTTTTTTTTTTTTTTTTTTTTTTTTTTTTTTTTTTTTTTTTTTTTTTTTTTTTTTTTTTTTTTTTTTTTTTTTTTTTTTTTTTTTTTTTTTTTTTTTTTTTTTTTTTTTTTTTTTTTTTTTTTTTTTTTTTTTTTTTTTTTTTTTTTTTTTTTTTTTTTTTTTTTTTTTTTTTTTTTTTTTTTTTTTTTTTTTTTTTTTTTTTTTTTTTTTTTTTTTTTTTTTTTTTTTTTTTTTTTTTTTTTTTTTTTTTTTTTTTTTTTTTTTTTTTTTTTTTTTTTTTTTTTTTTTTTTTTTTTTTTTTTTTTTTTTTTTTTTTTTTTTTTTTTTTTTTTTTTTTTTTTTTTTTTTTTTTTTTTTTTTTTTTTTTTTTTTTTTTTTTTTTTTTTTTTTTTTTTTTTTTTTTTTTTTTTTTTTTTTTTTTTTTTTTTTTTTTTTTTTTTTTTTTTTTTTTTTTTTTTTTTTTTTTTTTTTTTTTTTTTTTTTTTTTTTTTTTTTTTTTTTTTTTTTTTTTTTTTTTTTTTTTTTTTTTTTTTTTTTTTTTTTTTTTTTTTTTTTTTTTTTTTTTTTTTTTTTTTTTTTTTTTTTTTTTTTTTTTTTTTTTTTTTTTTTTTTTTTTTTTTTTTTTTTTTTTTTTTTTTTTTTTTTTTTTTTTTTTTTTTTTTTTTTTTTTTTTTTTTTTTTTTTTTTTTTTTTTTTTTTTTTTTTTTTTTTTTTTTTTTTTTTTTTTTTTTTTTTTTTTTTTTTTTTTTTTTTTTTTTTTTTTTTTTTTTTTTTTTTTTTTTTTTTTTTTTTTTTTTTTTTTTTTTTTTTTTTTTTTTTTTTTTTTTTTTTTTTTTTTTTTTTTTTTTTTTTTTTTTTTTTTTTTTTTTTTTTTTTTTTTTTTTTTTTTTTTTTTTTTTTTTTTTTTTTTTTTTTTTTTTTTTTTTTTTTTTTTTTTTTTTTTTTTTTTTTTTTTTTTTTTTTTTTTTTTTTTTTTTTTTTTTTTTTTTTTTTTTTTTTTTTTTTTTTTTTTTTTTTTTTTTTTTTTTTTTTTTTTTTTTTTTTTTTTTTTTTTTTTTTTTTTTTTTTTTTTTTTTTTTTTTTTTTTTTTTTTTTTTTTTTTTTTTTTTTTTTTTTTTTTTTTTTTTTTTTTTTTTTTTTTTTTTTTTTTTTTTTTTTTTTTTTTTTTTTTTTTTTTTTTTTTTTTTTTTTTTTTTTTTTTTTTTTTTTTTTTTTTTTTTTTTTTTTTTTTTTTTTTTTTTTTTTTTTTTTTTTTTTTTTTTTTTTTTTTTTTTTTTTTTTTTTTTTTTTTTTTTTTTTTTTTTTTTTTTTTTTTTTTTTTTTTTTTTTTTTTTTTTTTTTTTTTTTTTTTTTTTTTTTTTTTTTTTTTTTTTTTTTTTTTTTTTTTTTTTTTTTTTTTTTTTTTTTTTTTTTTTTTTTTTTTTTTTTTTTTTTTTTTTTTTTTTTTTTTTTTTTTTTTTTTTTTTTTTTTTTTTTTTTTTTTTTTTTTTTTTTTTTTTTTTTTTTTTTTTTTTTTTTTTTTTTTTTTTTTTTTTTTTTTTTTTTTTTTTTTTTTTTTTTTTTTTTTTTTTTTTTTTTTTTTTTTTTTTTTTTTTTTTTTTTTTTTTTTTTTTTTTTTTTTTTTTTTTTTTTTTTTTTTTTTTTTTTTTTTTTTTTTTTTTTTTTTTTTTTTTTTTTTTTTTTTTTTTTTTTTTTTTTTTTTTTTTTTTTTTTTTTTTTTTTTTTTTTTTTTTTTTTTTTTTTTTTTTTTTTTTTTTTTTTTTTTTTTTTTTTTTTTTTTTTTTTTTTTTTTTTTTTTTTTTTTTTTTTTTTTTTTTTTTTTTTTTTTTTTTTTTTTTTTTTTTTTTTTTTTTTTTTTTTTTTTTTTTTTTTTTTTTTTTTTTTTTTTTTTTTTTTTTTTTTTTTTTTTTTTTTTTTTTTTTTTTTTTTTTTTTTTTTTTTTTTTTTTTTTTTTTTTTTTTTTTTTTTTTTTTTTTTTTTTTTTTTTTTTTTTTTTTTTTTTTTTTTTTTTTTTTTTTTTTTTTTTTTTTTTTTTTTTTTTTTTTTTTTTTTTTTTTTTTTTTTTTTTTTTTTTTTTTTTTTTTTTTTTTTTTTTTTTTTTTTTTTTTTTTTTTTTTTTTTTTTTTTTTTTTTTTTTTTTTTTTTTTTTTTTTTTTTTTTTTTTTTTTTTTTTTTTTTTTTTTTTTTTTTTTTTTTTTTTTTTTTTTTTTTTTTTTTTTTTTTTTTTTTTTTTTTTTTTTTTTTTTTTTTTTTTTTTTTTTTTTTTTTTTTTTTTTTTTTTTTTTTTTTTTTTTTTTTTTTTTTTTTTTTTTTTTTTTTTTTTTTTTTTTTTTTTTTTTTTTTTTTTTTTTTTTTTTTTTTTTTTTTTTTTTTTTTTTTTTTTTTTTTTTTTTTTTTTTTTTTTTTTTTTTTTTTTTTTTTTTTTTTTTTTTTTTTTTTTTTTTTTTTTTTTTTTTTTTTTTTTTTTTTTTTTTTTTTTTTTTTTTTTTTTTTTTTTTTTTTTTTTTTTTTTTTTTTTTTTTTTTTTTTTTTTTTTTTTTTTTTTTTTTTTTTTTTTTTTTTTTTTTTTTTTTTTTTTTTTTTTTTTTTTTTTTTTTTTTTTTTTTTTTTTTTTTTTTTTTTTTTTTTTTTTTTTTTTTTTTTTTTTTTTTTTTTTTTTTTTTTTTTTTTTTTTTTTTTTTTTTTTTTTTTTTTTTTTTTTTTTTTTTTTTTTTTTTTTTTTTTTTTTTTTTTTTTTTTTTTTTTTTTTTTTTTTTTTTTTTTTTTTTTTTTTTTTTTTTTTTTTTTTTTTTTTTTTTTTTTTTTTTTTTTTTTTTTTTTTTTTTTTTTTTTTTTTTTTTTTTTTTTTTTTTTTTTTTTTTTTTTTTTTTTTTTTTTTTTTTTTTTTTTTTTTTTTTTTTTTTTTTTTTTTTTTTTTTTTTTTTTTTTTTTTTTTTTTTTTTTTTTTTTTTTTTTTTTTTTTTTTTTTTTTTTTTTTTTTTTTTTTTTTTTTTTTTTTTTTTTTTTTTTTTTTTTTTTTTTTTTTTTTTTTTTTTTTTTTTTTTTTTTTTTTTTTTTTTTTTTTTTTTTTTTTTTTTTTTTTTTTTTTTTTTTTTTTTTTTTTTTTTTTTTTTTTTTTTTTTTTTTTTTTTTTTTTTTTTTTTTTTTTTTTTTTTTTTTTTTTTTTTTTTTTTTTTTTTTTTTTTTTTTTTTTTTTTTTTTTTTTTTTTTTTTTTTTTTTTTTTTTTTTTTTTTTTTTTTTTTTTTTTTTTTTTTTTTTTTTTTTTTTTTTTTTTTTTTTTTTTTTTTTTTTTTTTTTTTTTTTTTTTTTTTTTTTTTTTTTTTTTTTTTTTTTTTTTTTTTTTTTTTTTTTTTTTTTTTTTTTTTTTTTTTTTTTTTTTTTTTTTTTTTTTTTTTTTTTTTTTTTTTTTTTTTTTTTTTTTTTTTTTTTTTTTTTTTTTTTTTTTTTTTTTTTTTTTTTTTTTTTTTTTTTTTTTTTTTTTTTTTTTTTTTTTTTTTTTTTTTTTTTTTTTTTTTTTTTTTTTTTTTTTTTTTTTTTTTTTTTTTT